>NW_018020710.1:142574-212946 GCF_002006095.1 Pseudomyrmex gracilis
AAAGATTTTAGATGATATTCTTCTTTATTTAAGAATATATTCTTAATTAAAGAATATAGTCTTTTTCGATAGTGAGATATATATGTTTTTCTATAGAGGCTTTTTATATTCTAATCGGTATATATTCTTATCAATATTACTATTTAGAGGATTTTCCTCTTAAAATAAGAAACTCTTCTTGACGCCTATTTTAGTATAAAATATACTTAAAGTAAGTGGGATATCCTCAAAACAAGAATACAATTTTTTCGGTGTAGGAGTAAGAGAGAAAGTAGATCCTACTTTGACGCTGCTGTGCGTCCGAAATTCCCTTTTTTTTCCGCTAAAGTATTCAAGATTTTGTCGCGGGGAGAAAATTACGCGTAAAATTTTTGCCAAATGGAAATGCCCATCTTGTTGTAATCTTGTTTTCGCGAGTGATCACGCGATCTTACTTAAGATCTCCGCGGATTCGGACGGCGGCGTTACTTACCGCGTAAGTTACGATCGCTGTAGCGGCGAGAAGTTGAGAAACGTTCTTATGTGCTCGACACGCAATTAAGTGGGCTTTATTCTCACGGACAGGACATTACTTTCCGTGTCCCCTCTACCCCCTGGAGACCCCATTCCCTCCCTTCCTCTCTCCCTCTTCCCTCCACCCTTACGTCTAACGTTGCCGCACCCTGCTTTTGTTCGCGCACAACGATCCCTCGCGCTCGGGATCGTAATTCACCCCCTCCCCCTCCCCTCAAAACGGCACACGTTCGTCGACAAAACGATACGCGTGCGCGGCATAATTTCGTTAACAAATAACCGTGTTACGAGAGTCGCCGTGTACGACATTACTCTCGTAAGCGATGAACAAGAACAACTGCCATGCATTATTATTACGACAGTGACAGAGTCGCCGCGTGCGGGGATTAGCGAAATTAGAAATTTATCGCGCAAGAAGTTCTCTTCCGTCACGTAAGAAAGCCTCTTGTCCTCTTCTCGCCGCGTTGGTTTTGCAACGCCAACCAAACGTTGTTTGTTTTTGTCGAAAAATCAAAAAACTTTTATATAGTTGCTTGTCTTTCCGATCGCAAATCGGTGTGAAACGGTTTTTCTGTTGAAATATCGCAAAATTCGTCGGATATCTGTTGCAGAAGAGGAGTTTCCATATGGAAATATTGACGTGACGTTCCGTGATATACACTTTTTTTTTTTTTTTTTTTTTTTTTAAGTAAAGAAAGATATTGCATTTGATATACTCGCTTTCGCGAGAACCAAGCGAGATTGTTTCGCGTTGCGCGTGTGTTTTCTCAACAATCGACGAGACAATTCTTGTCGAACAAGAGCGCGGAATTTGAATCCATCGTCGCGCGAAAGCTCGCTCGAATTGTCGCGCACCAAGGCACGAAGAATGACGAACGGCGAATTCTTTTCGGCTCGAATATCGCAATTGTTACCCGTTGGCGACGACCTACTTCTGACGCCGACATTATTTTTCGTTAAACAAATGGCTCTCGGTAGCGAGCGCGCGGATTTTGAGAAACGCAAAATTATGTGGGCTTTATTCTCGCGGACGAGTCATTACTTTCCTGTGACCTCCTTATCCGGCCTTAGCCCCGAGATCCTCTCTCTCCCTCGAACCCTCTTAACACCCTCTCTCTCTCTCTCTCTCTCTCTTTCTCGTTTTCCTCGTGGCCGTGCGCGAGTAACGATTCCTCGCGAGCCTGTAATTTTCATTCCCCCCCGCCCCCTCCCCGAAATGGTCCGTGTCGTATCCAATTGGACAACGATAATAAGGACAATAGCGACAAGAATAATTGCCACAGTAATGAGGAAAATCACGGCGCCGGAAGTGATCTCGCTTATTGTAAAGGATCGTCCCGGTCTCTCTCTCTGTCTACGGCGCGGAAGATGATAATACTCTTAATTAGTCCGTGGAAATTTCTACGTTCAAATACAAGAAAATAAAGAACGCTCGATGTCTGAGAAAGGAAAACTAATGAATCGTATATGAAACTCTCTCCCCTAATTGGGGAGAAAAAAAACCCTTTTCCCTTCACAAATGATTTTTGTAACAAAACTTAGTCCTTGTAATAAAAATTTATTATCCATTTTTTAATTTCTAAAAAAAGTAAAATTGAAAAACAAGCGTTTTAGATAAAACACGGCTACATTTTTCAACACGTTTGAAACTCGCGTTTCAAATATTTGCCCTCTTGGTAGCCCTGAAATTATTCAGAGCTACTTAAATATTGATTTTGATTTTTGCTTTACTGTGATCGTTTTTAAAGATGAACGACGCTTTTTTTTTTTTTTTTGTATTTCGATCGAGAGAAGCTCTCAGGCGAAATGTGCAAATGTGTAAATGTTTTTAAAATATGCAATATGTACGTTATGCATTGTCAACGCACGCCTCCTCAGACATTACACATTTTCCCGTGCTTATCGTTTCTTTTTGCGGCGCTGGATAACGAAGCTTGCGAGATCGCAATATATTTCTCGAAAAAGATGTACGTCAGCATACCAAAGATTAATGGTGTAAGCAGGATATTTTCTGGAAGAAAAAGATATTTTCCACTGGTAAAATCGCACAAAAATTCCTGATATAATCCGTTCATATTAAATCACAACTTGATAAATACGAGACTCGTGCAAATACATTTTTTATTATTATTATTATTATTATTATTATTATTATTATTATTATTATTATATTACTGAATTTCAGTTAAATATATCTACGGTAAAACGTGAGTCTAAAAACTTGGCGCGTCATTGTTAATAAAATAAATTTACGAACGTTGTTTTTTTTTTACAGAAATTTGTCGGAACAACAAATATAGCGTTAGTTTTCTTTGATCCTGATTTACACATTCGAAGAAGCTGACATTAATAATAATAATAGGTGGATGGATTCAAGAGAGGTCGATAAAGAGCTGCTGCAACGCGGAGACCGTCCGTATATCAGGCAAATTTAAGGAGCCGCGTTTTCACGGATGCGAAATTACCTCGCACAGTCCCTTTGCCCGTTCTCCGTGTCTTTCTCCCTTTCAGTGCGGAAGTAACGACCCCCGCGAGGCTGTAAGTCACCCTCGAAAATGGTTCGCGACAACGTACGCCGGCGTTCGTGCGTCCTTTATTCCGTTAAGGCGACTGTCATGTGACCGGAATCGAAATTTTCGTAATTAAGACGGAGATGCGCGCGACCTAACCTAAACCAAACGCGATCACGACGCACTCATTTATCGATTTTTCACGATTGATGGCCGTCGTCGTGTCCACAAACGCTTTATTTCAACATGGATTTGTGTTTTATTTATTCATAGTGTTACTAGATTCAAAGCCCGATTTAATATTTAAATTTGATTTAATAAAATATTTGCTGTACATTACGTTAAATCAGATAAATTTATCGAGCTAATTTTGTGTACTCGCTTAAAACAGCGTTTACACGCTGCTGAAATTCCATACAGACAGTTTATTTCACATGAACCAATCCGAGCGGGGCGTAGAGAGGCAAAGGAAAAAGAAATATAACTCCGGAAAAAAAAAAAAAAAATATGAAATCTTTTTTCTTCTGCAATTGGTTTGTGAAAGACCGTGCGCGTGTGTTCCAAACGAGCGCAATCATCACCGTGTTTCTGATGATATAGATTTTTTTTTTTTCTCCTCCTTCCCGTATGGCCGCGTATGTGAACAAGCAAAAGCGGTGTGTGTCCGAACCGAAGGGCAGCTTTTGTTCCGCGCGCGACATTGGCGGAATTCGCATCTGATACGAATTCCGAAATATTGGAAATCCTGCGGGAAAAATCCGATGCACGCGCAAATGGGAAGACGACGCAGGGTAACGCCGCGTAATCGAACGTAACGTAATCTCGTTATTGTCCTCGTTGTCGGCGCAACGGGGAAAAATCTGCAGTTCGAGGGAAAACTCGCGTTCGCGGCGAAAAAAAAAAAAAAAAAAATCGCCCCGGTTCAAAATACAGATCTGCGCGCGAACGAGTTTTAATGGACGGGCCGGGTATTAATCGCGTTTGACCCCCCCGCGAGTAATTAGCACGCACTCGATGCCCGGAGAAATTTAACATTGCGCGTATCCCCAACACACCTAACCGAATAACTGTCGAAGTGTCCCAACAATTTGTCGGACATCGATTTTTGCTGAATACTGCAGCGATTCGCGTTTTTTTTTTTTTTTTTTTTGTCGAACACGCGGCAATTATTAGCGCGACACTTCGAAAACGATAAGTACAACCGGAGTTTACGATTCGAACTGTTTAGCGGATCGTAAAACGCGAACAACAATTGCAAATTCGCGAAATCTGAGCGAGACTTTGGAAGAGAACGAATTATCCGCACACATATGAAAAAAAAAATTAAGCGTAAATCAATCAATTCCGTATAGGGGAGACCGGGGCTAGTTGTGACACGGGGTTAGTTGTCAAACTGCTATTATCTTGCTTACTAAATCTTGGAAAATATTCTTCTTTTTATTGTAAGTTGCTACTAGTTGTGTTAGTAACGTGTACGAAAGAACTTTTCTNAAGTAGATTTTTCTGATCTCGATTCTTTAGTAATTTCATTGGTTTTAAAATTTCTAATTGCAATTTTATCTTATGTATAGGAAATATGGTAGTTTTAAATAAGTTTTCCTATATTTATTTAATCGTCATCGCATCGCAGTTTATAAATATAATATTTATCTTTTATTTAAAATGAACGTTTGGGATAAGTTGACTCAAATTGAGACGGGATAAGTTGTCACACGGTGAATATGCGCGAAAAAGTAATCGCAGTGATTGTTATGCGTCGTTATAACTTTTTCAGTACCTGTCATTGTTTTTTTTTATTAAAGATTAGATTACTAATTATGTTTTATAGTTTCTAACTGATTTAGTATTGTGAAATCATTTAAACTTGTTTTTTTATATATATATGATTATTAATATTGTATAAATACTTTATACTTAATGTATAATGTTATGTACTCTCAATAAATTTAATAAAATAAAAAACAAAAATTTTATCTTATTGTTTCTCTGTATAAAAGACGTGACAATTAACCCTGGGTATGGGGCAGGTTGACAAATCTGCGCGATTGTACTTAACATTAAAATACTCTTTTGTGTAAAGATATATAAGAATAATATTTGTTTTTTCTTAAAGCTAAAGGATGTGACTATTATATAATGTACCTAATATTACATAATATTGCGTACATTTTTTTTTTTTTACAATCTATTTTGGATGTTACTTTGTGCCCCGGTCTCCCCTACTTAAAACAAATAATTAAAATTATCTCGTAAAATATATATTAATTATACAATTCGCTCGCAATATTAACAATAAGTATGGAAAAATAATATAAGATCTGTTTTTCGAGCTTTAATGGATCTTAAAGATTTATTTATAAACAAAACGCTAATAAAATTTAGAATTACAAAAGACAAAAACGTTTCGGCCCTTACTTGAACCCTCTTCAGTGTACAAAAGTAAATATAAATATAAGTAAACACGTCATATATCAAAAGGTTCGCAAAAGTAGATGGAAATTAAAAGAAAAGATGATAGATCTTACGTTAGAAGTCCATAGTTGGTTGTATATGTTTGACTTCCTGAAAAGGTCGTGTAGTAAATAGTCACACAATATTAAAATTATCTCGTTTAGGAGACAATTCTGTAAGTAAATCAGATCTATAGAAACTAACGCGAACAAGGTGTAATCAGAAGTTACTTTATGTAAGTACACAATGCGTTAATGTGTAACTTTTATGCATGAAGATGAATAATTTATTAAACAAGGGTTTTTCTCCATGTTTTTAAGCGGGGTGTATAAATTTGACTGACACACACACACACATACATGTACGTTACGCGCTTCTAGATATTTTTTGGCAAACAACAAAGATTGAATGCGCGCGAATTTCAATTTCTCTTCAATTTTTCGCAGCGGCACGATATGCATTATGTTTTTTATTCCCACGCAATTTGGCAAATACTGAAAAAATATAAGGAAAATGTGTACGTCTCTCGTTTTTTTTTTTTTTTTTTCGACAGAGATGGGGCGCAGAGAGCGAACTCTCTCTCTCTCTCTCTTCAAATTCCGCCCGTAAATAAATATTTGTCGACAAACACACCCCCTTTTGTCTCCGTAACGCGGTCATACCGGCGACACCGTGACTATTCAAAATCTGCCCGAAACACACTCTCGCAAATAACTATTAACCATCCCCGATCGACAGAGCTCGTCGGCACTTTTATTTCCGGCCTGCGAACGCCGGAAAAAAAAAAAAGAAAAAAAAAGAAAGTTTGAGGCCAAACGTAACAACTACAAAACTCTCTTTCAAGCTGGCGCGACATTACGTAGTCACAGAGAGTATCGCATTTCTCTTCTTTCCGTCCCGAAATGGATTTAACGATTTCGGCGGCGGCTACCGTGTGTTGTCGATTTTTTTGGAAGACTTTTCGCGCGAGATATTTTTTTTTATACGAGATATATATATACGTTCAAAAATTGCATCTAGATATTATATTTATAATAGGACATGGAACATTTTACGAGAGAAAATTAATAAATTCGTACAATTAGGAAAGCGATATTAAACGTATTATTCGGCCAAAGCGGTTTGATTCAGCAATTATTTCAAGTGGTTCCTACTATATATATCCATCAATATGCCATTGAATTGAGATACAACGCTGACAATTTGTACACTCTCAGTTGTACGCTGACTGATTTTCTCTTCTCATTAGGAGAAACCAGGAAACGACCAATTACGGTGTATGTATCCAGTAGAGATACATCCTAATCGGTCAGTTACGATCGATCCGACCGCCAGACAAACGTATCGTGGATTCTCCAATGCTTGGCGAATTAATTACAAGGCTCAGAAGACAAAGCCGAAATTGCTCACGTGTTCTGTGTATAATCGCGATTGTCTTTTATTTTACAAATTTGTTTTGACGTTGTCTAAAGTATCTCTTCGATTATAATATTTTTTTTTTTTTTTTAATATGAAAGAAAGAATCTTTCAGGATAACTAACAGCATATTGGATTGTCATATTATTTATATGACAGTTGTTAATATATAAAATACATTTATATGACAGTTGTTAATATATAAAATTGTTATAATATATAAAATAAAGTATATGTCTCTAAAGAAAATTAAAATAAACGGTTCTTTGTAAAATTTATTATAAATTTGCAATATATAAAATTGTTAATACATAAAATAAAGTATATGTCTATAAAGAAAATCAAAATAAATTCGTTTCTTTGTAAAATTTATTAACTTTTTTTCAAGTTGATCGAGTATCGAGTATTCGACAATTGAGATTATTATTTCGTCGAAATAATCTCAATTGTCGAAGAATTCGCCAAATCAAGCATCCATTATGATTAACCATCTGCGCCATGTGTCACATAACTGCTAATTATCCCACTCGTGTGAAAGAGAAGAATGGCAATGCGGATCCTTGACACTTTGACAGTCTTTGAAATGCGAGCGGGGTGAGAGAGAGAAAGAGAGAGAGAGAGAGAGAGAGAAAGTAAAAAAACCGCGATCGCTCGCACCCTCATTGACAGCTGTCAAGCGTCACAGCGTTACGAAGTTTTACGAGAACGAAAGTTGATATTGCTGCGCTCGCAGCTTTGTCTATCGCAGAGACATGAGAGACTTCTTTTTAATATACATATATAACGTATACACATACACATATACATATACATCTTTGTTCGCAGTTGCATTTAGCTTGGAACAATAACGTCGCATAAAACTTAATTCGGGCGCGGGTAATTTGTTCTTAAAAATAAAATATTTTAAACTCAGTCGATGAAAATATAATTGGTCGTGTAGAGCCGTTCGCTGGATGTTGCGCGGAAGATATGTCTATATATGTATACACGTGTGTATATATTAGGTCTAACGGAAAGTTCTGTTCGATTTTGGAATAAAACAAAACACAAATTTTTCTTACCGTCAATAAACTTTATTAAATAATATAATTGCCATTATTATATATATATTAATGATTTCTTGCCAGCGTGAGGGCAATTTGTATATCCCATTTTTGAAAAATTAAGAAAAATTTGTATTTTGTTTTATTCCAAAAACGGACAGAACTTTCCGGTAGACCTGATATATAAACAAATTCACATTTTTTCATGTGAATTTTTGAATTGTAATTTCAATTCATTTGAATCATACAGGATGCTAGATTTTGCGTCTCGTATAGGACCAATTAATATTCATCGACTAAATTTAAAAGACTCAAGAGCCCGAGATGAGTTTCATACTAATTGTTAAGATATTTTAATTTTTTTTGCGAAGAGTTCTATTTAATTGTTGTTGACGCGAAAAAAATATATCGATATTATACATCGCTGTATAAACCGCGATCTCAAGTTTATTTTCTCCGAGTGTGAGATCTTTAATTTCGCGATGCCGGGGACTGGCGCTGGTCTAACACTTTGATCGCAACGATTTCAAATTTCGGAAATAGGGGTATATCGCGGTATAATTAACTTCAAAACGCTTGATGTTAATGTATCGTGAAATGCTTAATGGGCTGAACCGAAACGTTACCGCGCCGGCGTCAACGCTATTAACTCCGCTGCAAAAGCCGAACGTGCAGATTACTTCTGCGCTCGCAGCTACCAATCGAGAAACGTCAGTCACTTTTTTGTCCGTTGATGCGGCGCATGTCAATGGGCCGCGCGAGACATTTACCGATAATCGGGGTTACAGAATATTGACGAGCTTTCATCGTTTTCACAGGACACGTACCTTAACTATACTGCCGAAGCATATTTCATAAAATCGTTACGCGAAAAATAGCTCAAAAGATATCGCGACGATATCGGTATCCTCATACGTGCCGAATAAATCGTCGGTTTTTGATTTTGAAAGAGAGTTTGAAAAAAAATACAAACTTTCACCTGTACGAAATATGACTTTCGCGTCAAGAGAAATTTAAATAAATTATTGAACAAAAAAACGCGCGCACGATACACATCACTCTCTCTCTCTCTCCCTCTCTCTCTCTCTCTCTCTCGCGTATTATTTTTTATCTGACGGTTGCGTAATCTCGCACACGATTTCGCGATTTCGCGATATCAACGTCAGAGCGCGATATTTTTAACGAGCACCTGTGCGGCGGCCGTCGAAAAATTTTCGTACTTCTCGCGCGCAAACACTTCCGGTTTAAAAAAAAAAAACGCACGGCTTATTAATATCAACCCGGCGCGATATGGCAGAAAATAGTCCAACCGGGCGCGCGGAAAAGGAAATTCGATAATCGCCGCTTTAATTTTCAGCGCGATTCCGGACGGGACGAATCGTTGAAGAAAGAAAAAAGGATTAAAAAACAAATGAAGTTCTCTCTCACATCGGGGGAGGGGGGAGGGGAGAGAAGGGATGAACGCGAGAGAGGCGAAAGGGAGGACAACGCGCGCGCTCGTTCTCGATGACGACGTCACGGATTGAAATGGCGCGTAAAATGGCCACTGCTCCCAAGGGCGAAATATTCGAAGAGTCTCCAATTTTATCCCTCTCTTCTGTCTATTCTCTCACTCCACGTATCCCTTTCCGTCCGCGTTAAAAACGTTGTCCGCTCGTCCGCATTGCGTGCGGGGAAAAAAACTAACACGAAAAGTAATGAAAAATGCAGTTTATCAATATCTCTTTTGTGTGTGTGTGTGTGTGTGTGTGTGTGTCGCGATGTCTACGTGGCAATAATTGAAAAATCTAATCTCAAAGGATTTTGCGCGTGTGTCGTGTGTATCTTTTGCAACGACGCACGCTACACAATCTTCTGTAATTTATAAACAAAGTAACATCTATTTAAAGTAAGTTTAATTTGTAAACAAAGTAACATCTATTTAAAAAAAAAAAAAAAAAAAAAATACAACGCAAATATGTAATTTGTACAAATTTGTGAAGTTGTGAGAGATTTAAGAGTACTCTGAAGACACAAGATACGTATAAAATCCCTAAAGAGAGGAGAGAAAGCGCGCGCGTTGAAAGCGCGTGTACGTCATATTTTACGCTCTTTATCACTCTGATAAAGAAAGATTGCATGATGTATTAGCGAAAGTGTATAAGATTACAACCTCTTTATTCTTCTTCTTCCTCTCTCTCTCTCTCTCTCTCTCCCCGGCGGCGTTAAAATCACGCCGCGCGATATGTCATACAATTTTCCGCGAGAGAAAAATTTATTAAGGTGCTCGGGCATTAAATTCTTTCGCGTCTCATTTGTCTGCTACTCGCACGTGTGCGCATAGATTTATACGTTGTACATACGAAATTGCATCGGAAAATGTGTCTTCTTCCTCTCGCTTATTTTCTCTCTCGCGCGCGCGCGCGCGCGTCTCCGAGACGCTACACATGAAATTCCGGTAAGTAAATATCTCTATGTGTGTAGAAGAGCGCGCGCAAAACTTTTGGCGAATTTCCTCGCCGAAAAAGCCTCTTCCTCTCTCACCCTCTCGCCGTCGTTTTCACGTATAGGATATATACTTCGCGCTTCGCGCGAAGTACAATACGCGCGAGACTCCGAACGACTTCTTTCGACGCGACTCCTTTTGCGGACACACTTCGCGAAAACACAATTTTCTCGTTCCGTGTTTCCACGGCGCTTCCACTCGCACGACCGCGTTCTATGAATTGTGCAGCGTCCGCGGGATTTTCGCGGGATTTTATGCTGATTTCCTCGTCGGTGTGTGCGTGTGCGTGTGTGTGTGTGTGTGTCTCGGTGTTGTGTGCGCGCATACACGTAATGCGGATAATATTAAAAGGATGGACGCCGTGTGTCACACGCCGAACAGTTGGATTAGTTGTTTCCTCCGAAAGTTCGATCAATAATGTTTTAATAGACGATATACCGCTCGTTCGAAATTTTATGAAAAAGAGTCCAATTAACCGGTTGGTGTCGATAGATTTGTTGACAACGATGCGAAATTAACGATAGTGTTGATACACGAGCAGCAAATATACGCAAACTCACTCTCGCAAGCGCGTTCAAATCAAACATATTTAATTACCATTCATGTAAAGAAGGCGCCTTTTTTTTTTTTCTATTTAAAAGTCTTCGAACGCCATTAACGTCCATTAGGTATTGTCCGTGGCGATTCAACTTTAAACTTTTGAACTTTCGCCGCGTTTCTAAATCTGCGAAAACGTGCCGCGAAGTCTGCAAAAGCAATGACCAGAAACAGCCGGGGCAAAGTGCAGTTTCAGTCTATCGTTAAATCGTTCTCCAGGACCGATAATGCAAGAAGAATTTTCATTATACTGCTCACAATCGACGTAGCAATCAAGCCTGCTTCACCCTCGGTTTAAACTCGTTTCGAGGGTCAACAGAGGAATCGTCTACTTCCTCCTCTCTCTCTCTCTCTCTCTCTTCTTTCTCTCTCTCTCTCTCTCTTTCCCTCCATCTGCCACCTCCCTCCTCTCACCCAGCACACTCGATGAACATCCATAGCTATGATTTTTTTTCTACTCTTCTCTTAAAGTAGCTCCACGGATTTCGCTTCTTTCGCCGGAATATTAAAAACCGACGCGATCGCGTAATGTAAATCGAAGTAATATCGGAACTCTCGGAAACGAAGTGCTTTTAAAGGCGAACGTCGTGTTATATATCGAGCTATACTACTTGGATTCTCTTAACTGTTGATTCTTGACTTCAAGCACGCGGAAAAAAATCAAGTTACGTCTCGAAAATGAAAAGTTTGTAACTTTGAAAGGAGAGGAAGGAATATTTATAACTTTTTGGATGTACGTGTGCAACTTTGTATGTTTCTCTCTCTTTCTCTCTCTCTCTCTCTCTCTCTTTTTCTCTAACATTTAATATATTTTTTCTTCTCATACGTTATCTCAAAAAAAACCTCCGGTGTTATTAAATTTTACAAAATGACATTTGCCATGTCTCCGCCGGCTTTTATATTCTCGTTGTTGTTCTTGTGTTCCGCAAAGTTGGAAAATGCGTAAATCAATTTTTGCGCGCAACGCTTGTTTTACGTAAAGAAATTTTATCCCACGCACATAGAATGCATTATGAACGGGTCCCGGCGGCGTCATCGAAGTCGAAATTGCGAAGTTTCCGCCTGAGGAGCGGTAAGAACGGATTTCGTTATGGAATCCAAGAAAGCCGCTCGACTTTGCACCCCCACCCAAACTTTGTCCCAGACGCATCTCCGCGAGGGAGAAGGAAAACGGGTACAGTCGTAAGAACAAGTGCGAATCTCTCCTGACAGATTTTGCAATGAAATGCACATTGCTCGTAAAGGAGAGATAATATTATAATGCAAGAGAAATGTACTATAATATGTAAATCAAGGAAGAGGGTAAATCGTAATGCACAGCAGTTTTGTGAGAGAACTTTGTTTGCGATTTTATAAATAAAACTAGCTTCGCGATTTCCGAAACGAAGAGTCAGTCGTAATGTTAGCTTTATTCGCAGATCCAAATTAAGTGGAAAAAAAAAACATTTTTACATAAATACGCGATAAAATTGTGCAAACGTTACCCCCAATGTAGAAATCCACACGCGCAAAATTGTATTTAATAATTATTAATTAACCTCGTAATTAAAGAGTTGTGTGTTCGCTTCATGCAAATTTTTGGCAAGCATTATAATAATAATTGTTTGGACAAACTGTCTTTTTGCTAATAAAATATAATATAACAAATGCACAGCGTTGTTCCTTTTAATTTAAAAAAAACACTAGTTTTAATTAAATATCATACACACTATTGACTTTCAATTAAACGGAAATTTCAACAATAATATAATGTAATATATATATATGTGCCGAATATTAAAATTTTGAAAAGAACATTTGCATTTTGCAAAAGAATAACATCGCGCGCAAAAAGGTCTATGACTTTTCAGTAGAAAAACTGAAATTTTAATCAATAAAGTAATTTTAATTTATAATTTTTTGCGTGCACGCGCTACGCTCTGTCGCAACATTTTCACAAAGAGAGATTAAACGCGTGTCCAAGTTGAAACATTGTCGCTTCTCTACGTCAACGACTGTACTTGGGAATACGCGCGGGGGAATGATTTGTATATAAGACTTTGCGTTTCGCGCAAAAGTTGTCTGTTGACGGAAGGAAACGCCTGTGCGAAATCTTTGGAAATACATCCGCGGAAGCGCCTAATATTGTATTCATGAAGTGACGAGCGTTCGAGCCGTTCTGAATAAATAAATAAAGAAACACAACCGAGGTGTCCGGAGGTGTGCGCGCTGCTAACTGCACAACCCCCCCGCCCGGACGGGGTTGCGAGTTCGTACGCGAATACGGTGTAGTCTCCGCGACCACACGGATGGATATTGTGTGCACATCCTAGGGTTATATACGGATACACATGATCCTCCGTTGCACAAACACACGCACACGATGCAGAGAACGAGACAGAGAAATGGTCGAAGGGGTTGATGAGAAAGAGAGAAAGAGAGAGAGAGAGAGAGAGTCGACCAATGGTGTGGAGGTTGACAACTTCGAGAGCTCTTTCAATTTATCTCATCCCCAGAATCTTCGTCTCTTTTCTCTCGTTTCCGCGAAAATCTACGCGTCTCTTCATTCCTTTATTTCTGTATTCGACCGCTTTCGTTCGTTCGTTCGTTCGCGCGCGCGCTGCGGTTTTAGCACCGCGCGATATTTTATCAGAGTTCTGTCACGTTTGTCCGTTCGCTCGTTCGTTCGTTTGTTCGCGCGCGCGCGCTTTAGCGCGAGAGAGTTTCGAACTTCTCGTTCGGGGAACGCGATAAGAAATAAGTATATTTAAACCGGGTCGATTAAACGCGAACGATTTGCAATATACCGCTTCAACGGCCGATAACGTGATTTACGTCGTTGTTCTCTCATGAAAGGTGGCACAACGGACGCGCACGGTATATTCGGGAGAGAGAGGAGAGGGGAATAAAAGAAAGAAAAAAAAGAAAAAAAGAGAAACAAAAGAGGTCAATTGCTCGGTGTGCTTCGCATGTTCGTTTCGCAGGTGTGATAATTGCGACGATAGTACGTACGTACGGCAAATTGAGGTTAAAGACTATCGCAAATTGGCCGAAATACCAGTCACCGGGCATAAGATAATTGTTTCCTGCCGGATGAAAAAAGGCAAATCGACACGGGGGGTCGAATCGTTTCATTCACAAAATTAGAACGGACGAGAGAGAAACGAAATTAAAATATATATACATATATATATATATATACACACACATATAAGCGACACATTTCCACGTACGTACCGTTCGGGGAAAATAATTAAGCGCTAATTGTTTACCAACGTTGTGATAATAATAGCAATTACAATTATTACAATTGTAAAATTCGTAAACGCAGTTTTAGCAGTCGTATAATCATAGCAATAATAAACAAACGCGGAGCGCGTTGCAAACGCAAAACGCAGCGCGCGCGCGAGCGCAAAAACTACACAGAATTCCAAAGCGGTGATTTCTCAAACGGGCGTTAAGTGCGGATAATACTTCGAAAATAATAACGATCGAAAACGTATAACAGCGCGATCGTAAAACGTCCAATTTAGCATCATCGGGTGCGTTAACCGCGGTACACCGGCTAACGCTTTGTCAGTTAATTAATAATTACACGGCTTGGTTAATAACAATCGCATGTGGCTCTCTCTCTCTCTCTCGCTCCCTTCCACCCCTTCCCTCTTTCCCCGACAAAGAGGAAATATTAATTCGCTCGTGTTTTCACGATTATCCCGGATTGAAAGCGCGGCAATATGTCTCCCCGGAGTTTGCAGGATGCGAATAGGAAAGAAAAAAAAAAAAAAAAAAACGTTGGCGTTCGTAAAATTCAGCGCGCGCGCGATCGTTACCAGTCGAGACGCCCGTTTTATTCGAGATTCCTCGGGCTGCTGCTGTGCGGGATTACCGTTGTTCAAACGAACGCGCGAAGGACCCTCGGGAAAGGGCCGGCCCGTCGTCGTTCCCGTAGGATCCGCTCCCGTCCCGTTCGCGTCCTTGTTTCTCCCCCGCGGGCGACTCTTATCCGAGTAATAAAACGCCGCGCGAGGGCCCTTTCCGCGGTTTTATTGGCCTCCTTTCTCTCCCTTCAAGAAGGGTCGTCCGAGGGAATCTTCTCGAATTTCGCGTCGAAGGGCCGGCACGGGATACTTGATCGAAGTGTTGCGCTATTAACGGCGTTTTAGTGTATTATGTATTATGTGGCGAGAACGGACGGGGTGTGGGAAGAAAACTCGCGGGAGAGAGTCGCCCCGTCGCCCTTTTCCAACGAGAACGGACTTCGTCCGCGTGTGTGCATCGTCGTGTTAATTTAATTAGACCGCTACCTCGGGTTTAACGCGGAAAACAATGCGTCAACCACCGCGGCGTCATGAATTCGAAAAAGGGATTTAATTAAAATATGATGCGTGTCGCGCGCTTGAACGTTCGGAGTTAGATATGCCGCAACATTCTTTCGATTTTAATTATGCAAATTGTACCTTCAATTATGCCCTCATTTAACCGCCGCTACGTATTTTATTAAGCTTTATTTGCAACGTTTTGTATTATTACGATATCGCGCAAATACGGGGCGGAGCCCCCGTTGCGACGAATATTGGCGGAACATGAATAAACATCAAATGATTTATAGAAGTAATAATACATTAATAAAAAATATTAATTAATAGCTGCTGTGAGTGCGCGCGCGTGTATGTGTGTGTGTATGTGTAATGGCCACGGCGCGCAACGGGGGGATATATATATGTATATATATAATTCCGTTACCCGTAAAAATATCACATTCTTTCATTGTGCGCGAATTTCAATCTTTTTAAACGTATCTCGAAACGTCGGTAGTACTAAATAATTGAATTGGTCACGAAAGGAACTCCGCCGGCGGGCTGTAAACGGCTCCTCTTTGATCTTGTAATGCAGATTGATGTTAACGTTTGTCAAGTTAGCCGGGGCGCCTACAAATAACGCTTTCAGCACAGTCGGTGCTACCCGACAAACCTACCTACCTGCTCTACCCCCCCCCGGTATATGGCTACTATAAAGCCGAGAGCGTTCAATAGCGCGTTACTCGTGCCAATTTTCGCGCGAGTTCAACTGTTAATAGCAACTTGCAGGTGTATGCGCATCCGTGAAACTGTTTCGCAATCGGCGAAAATTGCCGTGAATCCTGATACACCCATTGAAAGCGCGCTCTTTGGGCAGCAGCAGCAGCAGCACTTTGCGCCGATGTAACAACCTCGCGTGTCGCGCGAGACACACGATTCGTCGTACACACTCGGCTCCCGGGAGTTTATACGCCACCGAGATACCAAAAATGAAAAAAAAGCACGTGAATAAAATGTGTGACGCAAAGTTTCGAAAAATAATAATTTTATCGGAATTTTTTTTCATCGACAAATGTGTGTGTGTGTGTCAAACTACCGAGTCTGACTTTGTATAAATAAAAACCGAAAGTAAAAAAAAACTCCTCCTGGCTGAGGAGTTTTTTTCGCAATATTTTAAAATTAGTTAGGGGGGTATACGGGGGGTCCTTCATATATATGTGTGATGCAAATCCAGCATCCTATATGGAGGAAAAAAATTATTTCGAAGTATATATATATGTGTATTAATAAATATATATATATTCGGTCATGAGAGCCGTTCGCTAGGTGTTGTGCGTAAATTATACGTGTATATATATACATATATACACGTAATAGGAAAGGCGACGGCACGGAAAGCCGGAGATTCCAGGTTCGACTCCTGGCCGAGGAGTTTTTTTCGCAATATAAATTTAATTTCAATTAGGGGGGTATTTGGGATTTCTCATATATGAGATGCAAGTATAGCATCCTATATGAATTTTAGAATTGTTATTACAATTCGAATTTCACGTGTAAAAATTTACACGTGAACACGTATATATGTATATATATACACGTATAATTTACGCACAACACCTAGCGAACGGTTCTCATGACCGAATATATATATATTTATTAGTTTGGAAACTTCGGAGCCTTAAAAGATTCTTTAATTGTTTTATATATATATGTGTATACATATATATATATGTATTTAAGCACATTCGCGCGCAACATCCGGCTCTTCATGTCTTTATATTCATTATTAGTTTAAAAAAACCGAAAGTTACGTTCGTAAATTATTCGTCGCGTTTTTTGCGTGTCAAATATCGCGCGTTCGATTGTTCTTCCCGCGAAATTCAGACACGCAAAAAAAAAAAAAAACACGCAGGGTCGTTGTTGCGAAGAAACAACCCTGATATTATCATTCGTAAATTTTCGTACAAGTAATAACGTCACGTTTAGAGGATGGAGGGGGATAATATACGTGTCTACGGCAGCTGCCATTTTCCCCGCACGTTTGAGTAATAAAATACCACGGTGGGGTACTCTTCCTTTAGTTATATCGCCCTTTACAGAGTCGTCTAAGATCTCGAATTCCTTAAAGGGCCTCTCGAAGTGGTAGCGCGTGCTAGTTTCGAAGTACCGGCGATGTAAGCTCCTGGGAAATTGCCTATTCAATTATAAGACGCGCTGATACTTACAAATTCAATTACGTAAATGTGTATTACGCGGTGGTAACTTATGTTTTGCGGTTCGCAACTGGCAACCACCACTCGTCTCGCGCCTTTTTTTTTTTTTCTTAGGTTTAAAGTTTCTTCGACGGATTACAATTGTGTATCTGATTGATCGACAAAAATGATATTTAATTCTCTAATAAACTTCTTTATTAGTTAAGTTTATTATAGTTCTTGTTTATTAGTTAAGTTTATTATAGTTCTTGTTTTTTTTTTTTTCGGTTTCACCGATTACACTTCGACGATTGTGTCGTGAAATGAAAAGAGAGATGCTACTTTATATATAAAAAAAAAAAAAATAAAAAATAAAACAAAACAAACAAAAAAAAAACAAAACCTTTGAAACATAAATCGCGGAGAACGGAGATCGCGTTATTTATCTGTTCGCTTTACTTTTCCAATCTTTTCTGAACTCTGGAAAATATGCAATGCTTCGATACCTTTATCGAGAAACAATCGATTGCAACTTGGTCAAAGAATTCCTGTATGAAAAGAATGGCCATTGTTCTGGGACGTTGTAACTATATTTACACGTAGTTCTACGAATGTGCATACAAACTGTCTGCAAACTTTAGTTCACCGACGTTCTGGTACGCGAGTATCGTCTATAGAAATTGCGAAGAACTTTGTTTGCTTACTCTCTCTCTTTTTCTCTCTTCTTCTCTCTTTGCCCGCATTTCATGTAAATTACTCGGACATATTTTTGCATTCCTTTCGCAGAACGAAACGATGTTACGATTACGAGATAGTTTGCGATTGCGAACGTGTTTCGAAACGCACGCGGGATGACATTCTCGAAGCGGGATTGTATCGATCGAAGAATACGAAGTTGTTCGTGACGAGGAAAAAAATTCCATGTCGAATGTAACACCTTTGAAAAAAGCCAGCGGTTCGGCGAGTTCGGGAGTAATTAAGAACTGCCGAACGCGAGAATAGACGACAGTCACGCGTGGACGTGTTCATGTCGAAGAGGTAATTTTACGACACACGCGAAGATCGGGGTTCTCGCCGCTTCGATCGTCAGCGAAGGTCAATAATAACGAGCGAGATTTACGCGCGGATGACGTAAAGAGAATTTGACAATTTGCAATCCCCCCGTTTACGAGCGATCGTGTCGGAAAATCCATTATCGTATAATTGTGACTTGTCAGTTATTTTATAGTTTTAACCGTAAAAGTATAAAGTTCGCAGTATATTTTGACACGCTATCTAAAACGCATCCTTCGTTTGTGTTTTACATATTATTGCTCCGTAGTAAATAAATTGTCCGTGGTACTGTTTCAAAATCTCGTCTCCACACACACACACGCACACACATACATTTTTTTATATTTACGGATCGTGAAAGGTGAGACCAAGCAAACTAATATTTTATGCGAGCGAGATGGCATAGTTCAAAAGTTTCGCGACTGCATCGAATAGTAAGTGCGATATTACTTGCGTCCCCATTTTACAACAGAGTGAAACACTCTCTGTTCAGAAAGTACATACTGAATACAAATGTTGCTGACGCTTCTGTGCACACACAGAGTAACGCCTTCGCACTTTTCCACGTCCTTATATAGACTGCTATTTAAATAACCGGCACACAACACAGACGCGCGTTGTGCGCGCGCTATTATTATTTTTATTTTAATGTGTTAGCGTATCGGTAAACACAACCTGTCACCGCGACGACAGTTAGTATATATATATACGTCTTACAAACCATATAACACACATATGATATATGTCAGAAATAAACGCGTAAAAATCACCCTCGAAAAATAGCGAGAAGGAAAGCGAAGTGAAAAAAACAACAAGTGACTAAAGTCACGTGACTTTACTTGTAGTCACGTGTCTTTTAAAAACGTGACAAAAGTAAAGTCACGTGTTGCTTTTCCACTCCCCTTTGTCACGTGACTTTACTTTAGTCACGCGTTTTTAAAAACACGTGACTACAGTAAAGTCACGTGAGATGTTTTTCTTCTCCTCACGTGACTTTACTTTAGTCACGCGTTTTTAAAAACACGTGACTACAGTAAAGTCACGTGAGATGTTTTTCTTCTCCTCACGTGACTTTACTTTAGTCAAGTTTTTAAAGACGCGAGCGCGACTTTGTCGCGCGTGAAACTTGGCGCGAGGCATTACCGTGACTCTCTTGATGCGCACGACACGAATCGAGAAACAAATCCGAGAAACGTCGTCCAATCAGCGTCGAGAGATAAAAGTGACAACAATCAATCAATATCGAGAGAATCGATTGTGATTATTTACACACACTTTTTTTCTGGTGGGACAATCACAAATTACAGATTGAAACACAAAAAACAAATTTAATTTGTGATATCGTCCTCCTCTTTTTCTCTTTTTCTCAAAGTCGCGCGAGATGTGTAAAATCTTTTTTCTTCAGAATTCAATAAGAAAAGGTGAAACTTATCGCAGATCGTTGGCGGATGAAATACGAAGAAGTTCGAAAACGTCGAGACACATTGGAACGGCTTTCTTCGAGTTTCGCTCTGCAGTCGCGCGCACCTTCGTTTTCCCTCCTTCCCAACCCCCGAGCGTAATTAGTCGCGACGCGCGTTCCAATTACGGGACGCGACATCGACCCTAATGAGGCACTTGCGACTAAGCTGGCAAGGGCTTTGACTAATTAAGTCCTAGGGCGGGCCTCTCCTCCACGTTGCTCCACGGCGTTTTTCCCGGATCCCTGCCTCTGGACCTCCTTGTATACACACGTGTGCGCAAACTTTCGTAATTTGAACAATCCGCCGCCGCCGCCGCCGCCGGTCCGATATGTCAATTAGAGCGAGACAGAGCCATTGTTCCGGTAAATAATGGACGTCGCTGCTTAATAAGACGCGCTGCGTCAACAAGAAAATTGGCCTCTCTTACAGTCAGTTCACGACTTTTCCGCAAGGATTTAATTCGTCCTTGCGCGCAAAAATATTTTCGATCGATCAGAGAACTATCGGAAAGAATAAATAAGAGAGAGAGAGAGAGAGAGATGTGTTCGCGCGATCGCGTGACAAAACAGATGAGAGACATCGAGACTTGCAGCGCTTAAAACGTGCAAAACATATTCTCTCTTCCCGCTCTACGCGTATTGAAATTTCTTTGCGCTCTATATATTCCGCGAGTAACTCTATCTCGCAAGTTCTCCATATCGTAAGGATTCAACAGATAAGAAACGCGCACATCCTCTCCTCCTCCCCCGTATAGAGTCTTTAACTTTCTATCTTCGATCGTACATACACGAACACAACGCGAATCGAGGATGCTTCTCATATTCCAGAGATACAATTTCATATCTATATACACGACGATCGAAAAGAAACGCATCAACGATTTTATAAATAAAGCGATACTCTTATACGCGGGAGTGTCGTGCCGGCGGTGAAATAAAGAAGAAGATTCGACTTGTAGAAATTTGTCGAGCGCGTTTGCGCAACGTTTGCGCATGTTTACATTCAATCGTTCGAACAACCGATTTGCAACATTGTTTGTAAAAACAACATTGTGTGCTTTTTTCTCGTTTTTGAAAAACAAAAAAAAAAGATAGTCGCTTCCATTTTCGAAACAATTTCGTCACTCGTACAAGTATGTACGTGTGTATATATATATATATATATATGTATACACGTCCCGTTAATTTCCGTTTTACCGGAAAACTGACATCTACAAGTTTTCGTATTATTATTTTGCTTTTATTATTTCGCAGTAATCAACGAACGGCAACTTCGACTTTTTAATTGGCCTCCTGCGGTGGCCTGTTAGCGCTACTTCTCGCAAACACGCATATTCCTCCTCGTTTCCTCGCGCCGCGTTCTCGATGCGCATTATTGCGTTCGCAATTATGATTCGACGATCTCTCTCGCGTTTTCTAACGAACTTTTCCCGGGGAGCCCGGCGATTCGACGGCGAAATTTCTTTTTTTTTTCTTTTTTTTTTTTTTTTGACATTCAAAAGTTTATCGGACCGTCGGAATACGAATACAAAGGTAACCCACTTTGCGACGCGCGAGATGCGTCCCGTACCATAAATCCTGTCGTAAATCCTTCTCGGCCAAAAAGTTACGTTTACGCCCGATGGGACATTAAAAGTTGCCGTGGTTTTGGTTTGAGTGCTTTTGAACGTACTCTCCGGGAGAGAGGCGATAAATTCCATAATCCCCCACTTTTATCTTCTTAAGCCATTTAGTTGGAATTGAATAGGCGGCTTTACGCACCTAGTTTCCATATTTCAATTCGCAATTACGTGTGGAAATAACGTGGGTGAGCGTTATGCGCGCAGAATTTTTATCTCTTGTTATATATTATTTCACTTCTCAGAGAAATTACTAGATAATGTCTGGAGAGAGAGAGAGAGAGAGAGAGAGAGAGAGAGAGAGAGAGAGCGCAGATTGCGTAGAAGAAAATTGGTCTAAACAGAATATTCAATGTAACATTTCTCATATTGTTGCGCGTGTACTGATACACACACACACACACACACGAGAGCAATTTAATTTTCTTCATGTTTGTTCGTAAAAAATAGTAATATTTTTTATAAATTATTATTTAGAAACACAACTCTGTGCACAATTTTTACAAAAGAACACTATGTCACAAGTTTGTGTTTAATTTTTCCTGAGTTTTTTTAATGTAAAAAAAGACTTTTCTGAACCAAGCGCACAAACGCTAATTAAAATGACTGATAACTGACTGACCGAACTATATGCAGCTGCACCGATTTTTGTCACGTTTGTGGTCGGATGAGAAAAAAAAAGAGAGAGACAGAGAGAGACAGAGCGAACTTTGAAACTTTATTAAACCCACTCACTCTTAATCACGGCAAGGTTCCGCAATTTTTGATTGTCCCGCGGCACTACAGCATCCCGCCATTTTCCGGTTTTTTTTTTTTTTTTTTTTTTTTTTTTTTTTTTTTTTTTGTTTCTGTTCCTCCCCTCTTCGCCGCGCGAACGTTACCACCAACTCGCAACTCCTGACGAACGAGCCGCGAGTTTGGTCCATTTGGAAAATGAAGCCCCGGCCAAACTGAGAGAACGCCCCGCGAGCCAGGAGATGGGAAAACCCTCGGGAAACGGACGCGGAAATGTTAATTCACCTGTATTGCGTGCGCGGCTGCGTGATCGATGTGCAAATATTTGGGAAATCACGCGCGCCGCTAAACCGTTTAGCGGCGGTTATTTAGACTCTCAATCGGGAGAGGGAGAAAAGGGGGAGGAGGGTGGATGAACGGCGGTATCAGTTTTTTTTTTTTTTTCACAAAAACGTCGTCGCGCATGTAAGAGCGATTTATTTTATCGGTGATCGGCGCGCGATAATTTGTGATGATTCGCGAAAACGAAACGGTGTCGCTCGCTGCGGTGTAAAAAGCGTGGGATGGCACACACACAGGCGATGTTCAATATTGTGTAATAACTTGACGATCTGATCGTAAACCGCGGCTCGTACCGTACGTAACTGGGGCAATGTGCTGTCTGAATATTGATTCACGTGATTGACACAGCGCGTGGATAAGCTAAATTAATTTAACTGAAAACTTGACGTGACACACGCCGCGCATACATTAAACAACACAGACGCGTGTATGTACAACAACATACATTATGCAATGTACTTATAATTGTATATTTTATATAGCATTCTCTGAAGCTGTAAATATTGAATCATTTACGTTACGTTGGAATAATTCAAATGAGTTCGCGAATATTAAATAGCTGGATATAGCAAAATATTTGCGTGTGCGCGCATATGTTGTGTATGTGTGTGTGTGTGTGTGTGTGTGAAATACTTGCTCTTTCTCGACTTCTTTTTTTTTTTTTTCTCGTGCGCCAATATACCAAACCGGAATTTTTGGCGGTTAGTTTAGAACAAAAATCACGTAGATAGTTGTAGAAAGAAATGCAAATGTCTCGTGAAGGGCGAATGGACGAGAGAGGAAAAGAATGCAGAGGTGGATATAGCGAGCGTGCCTTGCTCAAATTGCCGGGCGAGACTCATTATTCTCCTTCCTCTCTCTCTCTCTCTCTCTTTCTCTTTCTCTTTCTGTCTGTCTCTCCTTTTTCTCCTTTTCATCCCCTTACTTCCTTCCTTCCTTCTCTCTGCCTCTGCAAAGTGTGTACGTGTGTACGTGTCTTTTATTGGACGAGAGAAACTCGTAAACTGCCGGAACTGAGCACCGGCCAGGAAACACGACCTCTGCCTGCCACCACCTCTTCGAAACGTTGAAACTGCAACCGTTTTCGGAGTTATTCCTCTACATTTCGGGAGCAAATGCGCGCGGTTTGACGTTCCTTGCAGTTTTCGCTATTTTTCTTCTAGAAAGTGTGTTTTCACTCACGCATAAAAGCGCTAATTATTCGAGAGAGAGGGAGAGAGAGAGAGAGAGAGAAGAAACCTCAAAACCCCAAGAAAAATTAAAAGTATGTTCAATTAACGCACAGATACGCGCGAAAGCGACTGATTAAAAGACGAAGTTTATAGATAACAACACTGCGTTTTAATAAAATTCAAATTTCGAACGATTTATTTTATTACTTTTTGCGAGATCCGACAAACAATACAACAGAAACGCACCTGTATGTAGTTTCAATTCGATACCACGCCCGCGTGAACACCTGTTTTTCGCGGCATTTACAAAAATATTTACCGCCTCCCCCCCCAAGTGGATACGCAATTGAAACCGTCGATCTCTCTTTTTTTTTTTTTTTTTTTCTTACCTAAGTCCGCAGACAAAGCTTTTACTTTGTTTCAACCGCGAAGCAATATCTTTCTCCGGTACAGAATGTAGACAGCACCTCCACAAAGGTTCCAAGAACCTCCGCGCAGTTGAGTTACATTAACGAAAACGAATCGTCCTTTCCCTTCAACGTGCATACTCCGTGCTCGCTTCCTCGGCTACCGGAGCACGGGTAGCCGAGTCGCACTCGGAAACGCAGAAATGCCAAAACACGAATTTGCTCTTAACGCTCGCGAATAACTCTGAAAGCCGTTGAAGCTTCGCGCGGACGAGGATCGATGCTAAGGTAACCGCGGCATTCGGACGACCCGACTAATTCTCGCGTTCGCCGATTAATCACATTTCCCCCCCCCCCCCGGCCCCCCGTGTTGCCGCGAAACGGCAACACGGAATTATTACACCGGGAAGAAAAGATCGGTTTTTTTCTTACACCGTTTCCTGTGATTGTTCTCAGAAAAGAAACTCGCGCACGTTTTTCGGAAATACTTTATTACGATAAAATAAAAACAAATAAACAAACGAACAAATAAACAAACGCGCAGAGAGAGAGAGAGAGAGAGAGAGAGAGAGAGAGAGAGAGAAGAGCGACACACTGATATCATACTTCGTAAAGTACCATCGATGGTAATCCAACTTTCGTGAACCGTTCAGTTACCGTGTCACCGTTTCCAAATGCGAGCATCCCGCGTCCCTTCATATCGGAAAGTGTAGAAACACGGATTTGCTTTCGACCAGTACGAATGCTCGCTCGCTCGAAGCGACATTCTGATGACAAAGGAAAAGTTTCCCGATGGGAAACAAGCTTCTCTTCTCCGCTTGTTTGTGGTCGAACGAGAGAGGTCGTTATTATTCGCGGGTTATTTTCGATCGGCGCATGAAAATCGACACACAATTTTCGAAGCACGAGCTCAATTTTCGACGCCACGCTTTCGACGTGGAAAAAATGGGCGCGATTGTCGCGTTTTCATTATTACGTACAAACACAGACGTTATTTTCGTTTTTTTGTCTGCAAATTCGAAATGTAAAAAAACCGAAATTGCGCCGGAGTTCCAATCTCCGATTTTAACGTGTCGGTTTGGGGATATACACACGTGGTCTCAGGAATATCTTTTTATCTCACGCGGAACGGTTGAACGGTGTATATACGTACGTGTATATATATATATATATATATATATATATATATATATATATATGTGTGTGTGTATAATATTTGATAAAATATAAATTTGCACACTTGCGCGAAATCTGAATGTATTTACATGCGCGAAACGTTCGTTCTTTTTTTTGTGTGTGTGTGTGTGCGTCTTTTAGTTTAGATAAATTATTATCAATAAATATGTAGCGCGCGCAAATTGCGTTATTAAGTACCCGAACATAATTCGCGCTCAATTCCATTATCCTGCTTATAAATTCATTCAATATTATTAGCGTTTCCCTATTTTTGGACAGCTATTGAATAGTTTATTAAATTAAATTTCGTTCCGTAATTAATAATTTATCTGTACTCGCGTGTACCGCGTTTATGTATGCGTGTGTGTGTGTGTGTGTGTGTGTGTGAGAGAGAGAGAGAGAGAGAGAGAGAGAGAGAGAGAGAGAGAGATTTTCGGAAAACACAGTAAACTTCTTTTAATCTCTCTATAGAGAGATAAAAAAATATATCTTTGCTAAATATTACTTATTAAATATATTTATTGACGTGTGTGTTTGACGTATAAAGTTTTTGCCGAGAAAATCATTTCAGTATCACACAATCGCACGTTATTGGCAATTATAGATACCGCGAGAAATTTGTCACTTCGGAGCTATACACACACATATATATATTTCTTGCTTCACACATTGCCTCTTGTCTGCCGTTTATTTATGCTCGCTCGGACACTCATTACGATTTACTCTTGCCGCATTTGTTTTATCGGAGAGAAATAATATTTGTATAGAAATTTGTTCGCGCAAAACACAATTTAACGCGCAACGCCGATTATAATATAACGACGCGCGTTAATCGCTCCGACAAACAAGTAATTATTAGCGAACTGTTTATTGACATCGACAAAGGTATTTCCAGCACAACGATTCTGTCCATCGAACTGCGAACGAGACGTTTTTTTGCTCCGCCGCGCTCGCTTTTTTTTCTCTCACTCTCACTCTCACTCTCTCTCCCTCTCCCTCTCTTTCTCTCTCTCTCTCTCTCTCTCGTGACAACCCTTTCGTAATAATGGCGAACGTTTTCGTCGATAGATCGACGTATATAACACCGCCTGCGTAGTAATTAATTAATCGAACCCTGATTGGCATGCTGATGTATCGACTGTTTAAAAAATTAACAGTCCGACGTCATAATTACATCGCGTGTATTAACTCAACCGCACGCTAATCAATTCTGGCCAAGGGAGGCATAATACAAATTATACAGTCAAGTTTGTATAATTTGAATTATTTTATCGACCGTGTAACAACCGTACATGCATATGTATTATACTCAACCGGCTTAATGTAATTTCCGGTCGCGTATGGTAAGAAACAAGAGAGAAATTTTGTTTGGAGGGAACAACACACAAAGTGTGTATCGGTCCCTTTAACTCTTCCATTACGGAGCGGAGAATAATAAAGTTACCCCTCGCGCGCAACAGAGTTTCTCTCTACTCATATTTTAATTTTGTCCCTTATACTCTTACAAGATGATTTTCCAGTTTCCATATTTGCGTTATTGCTCTCGGAGAAAGAGAAGAATAAGCGAGATAATAGAGATATTTTCTACCTTTTTTTTTTTGTTTTTTTTTTTTTTGTAAAACATTCGCGTGTATGTGAATTATCAAGAAGAAAGTGGTAGCGTATTTATGCGCGTGTGTATCAAACGCGGTAATTCGACGCATCGTGAAACAAACATTTCGTTCACCGAAAAAATTGTATTCTTGTTTTGAGAAGATATCCCACTTACTTTAAGTATATTTTATACTAAAATAGGCGCCAAGAAGAGTTTCTTATTTTAAGAGGAAAATCCTCTAAATAGTAATATTGATAAGAATATATACTGATTAGAATATATACTAATAGAATATATACTAATTAGATTTATATATATATATATATATAATCAGTACGTAATCTATATATCTTTTGCATTAATAACGATATTTTGTAAGATTTTTTAAATAATTTTATTTTTATTACATTTTAAAGTGTCTCATACATATTACCTACGTTTAATTTTTTATTTTTAATGATCATAATCTATATCTATATTTATATTCTTTTTAATTATTATTTTTATAATAAAATGTAAACTAATACAGTATAATAATAATTTTAACACTTATATTATTTTTAATTATTAAAAAAAACAAAAAAAAACATATATCTCACTATCGAAAAAGACTATATTCTTAAATTAAGAATATATTCTTAAATAAAGAATATATTCTTAAATTCAGAAGAATATCATCTAAGATCTTTAAGAAGATTATTTAAGTATAAAATCTTCTACTTACGAGAATATAATTTTTTCGGTGTTGTTGAGATGTTAGCAATGCGTGACTCCGAAAAAATTTATTTACAAACATCTTGATCTTCTGGCGAAGATCGAGCTAAATGCTAATTATTGTTTTAATTAGAAAATAAAAAGAAAAGTTTAGCAACGAGCGAAATATATATATATATATATATATATATATATATATATAGCGTTGTGTGTAAATGTAGAAAGTAAACAAGATAATGTTAATGTAATCTGGCAAAGTGCTCACACTTAGTCGGGGAACTTTCTTTCTTTTGAACTGTGCTCTGTGCAGATAGTTACGTGAACGAACGCTAATCGATATCGCGTGAACCGCCACTTCTCCAATCACTCTACCTACCTACCCCACCTAACCCACCTACTCCGCGATATATAGAAGTATGTGCGCGAAAAAAAAAAAAAAAAAAACGAACGGTAATATAGTAGCGCGCGCGCGATATCGCAATAACAAAAGCGTGTACCGCGAAGTGCATCGTGTTTGCAAATGATTAGCCGGGCGCACGACATCGACGTCGGTATACGTCGCATTGCAATTTAATGCAGACCGTATAGTGCTTGTAGCTCGTCGTTCAATTACGTCGCGATGCCTAAAAAATAGTAGTCCGTCGTATCGATTATGTATGTGTACAGCGCAATTCGATATTCCGATGATGACGATGTAGTCCGCTACAAATTACCTTTGTATGTTCGAGAGCTTGTCGAGAGAATGTCGCAATAAACCAAATTAGGTTACAACGTGGATTGCATTATTGAATTTCATATTCAAGCGCGAAGACAATATTGTAAAAAAAAAAAAAAAAAAATATATAATGCGAGAAAAGAACATGAAAGAGAAAATTCAAATTCACAAATAAAACACTTTTGCGCTCGTCGAAGACTTGACTTAAATTCAACGACAAAATTTCAACGCGCGAAGAGAAAGAACATTATCTCTCTCTCTTTCTCTTCTGTCACTCCACGAACGCGACTACTGTACTTGTGTGTGTGTATGTGTGTCAGTTACACGAGATATGCGCGTAATACGTTAAACATATTGAGTTACTTGTCGAAACTAAGCGGTGTGTCCACATGGTAGTCGCGTTTGACCTATTTTCGTTGTCCGTAGAACTCGGCAGCGGAATTGGTATCGATCGTGATCTCGCTTCGGCGATAGGGGGAGGGGGGAGGGGGGGTCGTTTCCGATTTGATGCAACGCGTGCAACGGATAACAATATCAGAGATCGTGGAGAAGCTGGCACGATGACGTTGTGCAAACGCGCGCGCGTTGGCGTCATCGGACGACGCGATCGGCAAACGCGACGACGCAACGCGCGCGGGCTCCGCTATTAATCATTATGGTGGATAAATTTATTCGCGGCGAAAGAAAAGTAAATCACGTACAATGTGAACGGGAGGAGAATTGTTAATCCTCGCTCATGTACATTTCGCGCACAGTATAAACTACATTTCACACACGAGTTCGAACGTACGTGTGTGTACGCGTTTGTAATACGATTTTAATTAAATATTTCAGCTTTATGTATTTTATATGTTAAAAGTGGAAAATTGAGAAAATCCACAATGCGAGAGTAAATTGGTAATAAATCACAGTTATAATGATCGCAATAATTATACTGTAGAAAATACTAGATTACACACAGAGGGATTTAAATGTTTAAATCGGGGGGGATGTGTTTCAGAGCACACAAGTAGGCCAAGCTCGAAATATCTATTAAGGACGTTCTCCGACTACAGTGGTTGGCAACCTAAATACAGTGGTTGGCAACCTAAAATATTTCTTCTTATATGAGTAAGTTTGTACCGCTGTAACAAAGTTAAGTTGAGCTGTTCAGCACTGCTAAGACCCGCTTACTCTGCGCAGAAGTTCAAAAATAGCTGCGGTACACAGCGCACATAAATCCAGCAAAACAAAAAAAAAACCAAAAAAAAGCTACAGTTTGAAAACAAGGATTGCTTGCCATATTATTCAAAATCGTATCTTAATTAAGACACTCTCCGCTACCACATACTTGTTTTTTAAAAAAATCCTACAAAAATTGTCGTCAGTAGCTTTAAAAAACCTCACTTCGCAAAGGCTCAGCATAGGAAATCCATGTTAAAAATTGAAATATAATATATATTCCATATTTTGGAATTTAACATTGCTACCCCTATTATCCAAAAAGGCTACGTACAAATAAGATCATAAACTATGTATATCGCAAATTTAAAGAACATCTTAGGAAAATCAATAATTCGGAGAACGTCCTTAAATGTCTACTTTAAATGTATAAAGAATCGTATATGTATGTAAAGCAGATCATAAATTATAAATTATACAATGCCTTGTGGTCCACTTTCTCCGAGCTCATTAATTTTACAGAAAATAATCCCTGTCAGGAGATTTTTTTGAAGAATCTCCAGTCTGAGATAATAATTTTGTAAAAAATACATCGCATCGAGCAGTTACACAATTAATTAAGTCCAACAAGATCAAGAAGCACGCCTTAAATTGTTTGCGCTATTTTTTTTTTTTTCAAGGAAAAGATGTTAGTAGTTAAAAAAATTTAATATTCCAGTATCTCGATCGCGACGACAGAGACTCGCGCGAACACGTTCCTCTTTAAACCCAATTCTCTCGATAACCGATTGCGTGCGCGTGTGTCTACGTGTGTCGTTAGTTGAATCGACGCGGACATCACTCGAAGAACGAATGCTCGCCGTTCGGCGGCCTTTATAAGCGACTCGTAATTAATCGCCGCCTATAGATCAACCGACCTCGCTGTCGAGGTCCGTCCCGAATATTGACGCGACTGGAAAAATAGCCGCTACCATTAGCGTTGAATACGTTACTAACCGTCCGCTACATCGTGTAACGAGTAATCGACAAAATGCGCGCCCGTCTGTGTGTCCTGTTAACCTTTTTTTTGTTTTTTTTTTTTCCATATATTGTCACTCCAATGTGTATCTCTGCCGATTGAGCGCCTTGTATTGTTAATGCGCAAACGATCGTGTGACAGTTCACTTCTTTATTTAAAAGTACATATACATGTACACGATTGTGTCGTGCAAAACTAGATTACTTTCATTTTATAAACACGCAGAACTAAATTATACATAAACCTTTTTTAAATATGTATAATTAATTGAGAAAAATGAGTAAAAGACTTCGGAAACGTTAATTCGAATGTTTTCATACATACAACTGCACAATGCACAGTAATAAAAATTATATACAATAATAAAAATTTATCCTCCGCTGTTTGGGACAGAAAGAGAGAGAGAGAGAGAGAGAGAGAGACGAGAACGACGAAAACTGCAAATTAAATTAACCAGTCACTGACCTACATTGTCACCGGATATATTTTGCATTAATTATAGCGACGAAATTACGAGTGTTATCTATTTAACGTTAGAATTACTTCCGTTATTGTGTATATGTAACGCATATACAACAACGGGAGCACCTGCGGGGCCTATTTACATCGTCCGGATCCAATTATTGCGCGCGTCAGGATGTGCTTTTCGACGGCAAACATTCGTGCCAATTGCAACAATATTTTAACGGCACATCCCGATGGCGCGCCCGCCCCCCCCCCCCCCCGGCTCGTTATCGTTCGCGTGTCGGCGTTTACAATTTAATAAACCCCGGTTTTATTTATATATACGACAATATATGTTCGTTCGAATTCACACCGGGGGTGAATGAGAACGCAAACGGCTCGAGATCGATCCCGAGGATCTCTTGATTCTCTTGCGAAGAAGCTCACGAGGAGAAGGTTTCTCGCACAAAGCAAGTCGGGAATCGCTCGTGGCGATTCATTATCGCGAATATGTGAATTATACGCGGAAACGCGACGACACATCAATTATAGTCAAAGAAACAAAGGGATCCTCTGATCTATTGCGTAAGAACTATATACAGGGTGTTTCAGAACTATGATCAACTATGATCATGAGATCAAACTTCTAGGGGTTATTCAGTGCAACAGTAGAAAACATTTGAGTATAGGGACCCATGTCCGGAAAAGTGTCACTACCGCACTACGGCCCTAAGACGCGTTAAAATTTAGAAAGACGATGAATTGCCTAAATAGGATTTAATGCATTTAATTTTTGCCTTTTGTACAGTGCGGTGCAATAATTCATGCGGGTAAAACAGATAGCGGGCAAACATTAAATGCATTAAATCCTATTTAGGCAATTCATCGTCTTTCTAAATTTTAACGCGTCTTAGGGCCGTAGTGCAGTAGTGACACTTTTCCGGACATGGGTCCCTATACTCAAATGTTTTCTACTGTTGCACTGAATAACCCCTAGAAGTTTGATCCCATAGTTCTGAAACACCCTGTATATATATATATACAGTCGCATCTCGCGGTTTCGCGTCGTCATTTTAATAAGCGAAACTCACTCGTCTGCGATTCTTCTCTCGCCGATTATAGCAATCGTCGAAGATTATATTCCCGCTTTTAAGAGTATTACTCATCAACGAGAGAGTCAAAGTGGAATATTTTACCTTGTGCAAAGTTTGTGCAAGTGGAAGTTTCGAACTGGCTTAAGGAAATGCGAGCGCGCAATAAAATGCACAACGCGCGCGCGGATGAAGAATTCAGAGAAGAATCACCTGTGTCGGAAGGACGTTCTCCGAATTAATTATTGATTTTCTTAGGATTTTCTTTAAATTCGCGATATACATAGTTTACGATCTTATTTGTACGTAGTCTTTTTGGATAATAGGGGTAGCAATGTTAGATTCCAAAATACGGAAGATTTATATTTCAATTTTTTACATGGATTTCCTATGCTGAGTCTTTGTGAAGTGGGGTTTTTTAAAATTACTGACGACAATTTTCTCTTAGGATTTTTTTAAAAAACATGTGGTAGTGGAGAGTGTCCTAATTAAAATACGATTTTGAATAATATGGCAAGCAACCTTTTTTTTCTAACTGTAGCTTTTTGGGGGTTTTTTTTTGTTTTTTTTTTAATTTGCTGGATTTAGGGTAAAAGACCCAATTACTGTCACCTGAATAATAAATTCTGACGTTAGCAAATTGTTTTTACTATTTATTTATCAAAAACACGTGTTTTTCTTCTTATCTGGTATTATTCAATATGTCTTTAATATAAGAAAAAAAAAATCTCTATTTTTATTTATAAATTTAATACTTAAAAAAGAACGATGCGAGAGCTATTACTGTCACCCCTAAAATGAAAGAAATGAGTCAAGAATGTTGAGTGCTGGATTTTTTTGTTATATTAATTGCATTTAAAATTCTATGTTAGATTTTTTTCATGCATAATTTTTTAGGATTTATTTTCAATATTTTCAATAAAATAGCTTAGGGTGACAGTAATTGGACAGGTGACAGTAATTGGGTCTTTTACCCTATGTGCGCTGTGTACTGCGGCTATTTTTTAACTTCTGCGCGGAGTAAGCGGGTCTTAGCAGTGCCGAATAGCTCACAACTTAACTTTGTTACAGCAGTACAAACTTACTCATGAGAAGAGATATTTTAGGTTGCCAACCACTGTGTTTAGGTTGCCAACTATTGTAGTCGGAAAACGTTCTTAAAGAAAGGAGGAAAGGGCGGAGCGTTAAAAAGTATTATTTTAAAGCAGAATATCTCACAGAAAGTGTGACAACAATCTCTTTTAGGTAGAATGTATAAATCTCGATCTCTCCTCTCTCTCTCTCTCTTTTTTTTCCAGGACAAAGTAATATAACGTAATCATTTTTCACGCTGCCGGTCGACAGTGCGGACCATAAAATACCCTTCCGATTAAATCTCACGATGCTCGCGCGCGCGCGCGTTTTCTCCCCCCTCCGGAAATAATACTCTTCCTCCCGCGCGGTGATAAAGTCATTAATGGTTATGTATCTTGCTTTCCCTAATGAATAATGCGGACATGTAAATGGGATTGCGCGAAACCTGGCACAGTTTAGTTCCCAATTGTGTGTGTGCAGCGTTATCGTGCAACGTGTGCGGGTCGGGATTTAATACGGTAAAGCTCAAGCTTCTTGAGGCAAGGGGAGGGGAAAGGAAGGGAGTGCGACAACATTTATATGTGCGAAATGCTGTATACACGATGGATAATATACAACGCGTCTCTTCGTAAAAAAAGAAAACCCTTCTTCGGTGGGGAGAGGAATTTTTTTTTTCAATTGACCTTCCCCGGTACTTTGCTCGTTAAAATAGCCTAAGGTGAAATTCTTCGCTTAAACAAATTTCTTAACTGCCAAGATGTTTGATGTAGAAAATTAAAAAGCTCGAGGAGGACTAAAGAACTCTATTGCAGAATTCAAGAGCGGAAGAAAAGATCGAAGGAATGAGAGAAAAATGAACAAAAAAAAGAAAAAAAAAAGAAGAAGAACAACGATACGAATAACGATATTTAAGTGCATCAGACATCGATAGTTCACTTGATCGAGTGAAAACTCTGATTTTTTTTTTCTTTTTTTTTCACCCTGCGTTCTGTCAGCTCAGTAACTGACAACTGTAATGCGACGTCGTCGATTGTGTCGGCAACACGACGTGTTAACGACGCGCCTTACAATTGCTTTTACGTCGATTCGAATACGATTTTAGTTTACGGATTATCCGCGCGCACAGATTTCGACCGACGCTAATTTTTCTCTCTCGCGCGCGACGCGAATGGGAAACAACGTGCACCTCGTCCCCCTCCGACTTTCACCCGGACTCATTGATCGGGTCGTTAGTGTGTCCACGAGAGTTTTACTCTCCCCGTGTGCAAGCCCGGCGCTGTGCAGGGATATAACGTTAACTTGGACCGGCACGTACCGCGCGCGGTGGATGGCGGGCGGTGTGTACGACCATTGCGCACAGGCACGACGACGGTGCTTGCACGACACGGAACGCGCGCGGCTGCGGCCGATTATTGTCGCGATTATCATAATTACGATAATTATGTAGCTTCTGCGTCCGTAATAAAGCGCCGGCCGCCAGAGGCGCGCGGGACGCATAAAGGTAATCCCAATTTCTCTGGCTTCTCGTCCTCGTTAATGCGGCGGGGAGATAGAAGCGACTTATTGGACAAAAGCGTCGCGCGCGCGTTTACTTAGCATTTGCTGTGTGTTGTACGCGCGCCGTACGACATTTGCTAAATTGCACGCACTCTTGTCGCGGAACGTTATTATTATTATTATTATTATCATTAGTATTATTATTATTATCATCATTATTGTTATACAAATCGGTATCGGTATTTTTTGTTGAAATTTTGCGTGTTATGAAATGAAAATAGAAAAAATTTCAATGTTTTTATCTTTTATCGTTGCGGAGCAAAAGAAAAAACTGTGTGTGTGTGTGTGTAAGAGAGTTTGTTTTTAGTTTTAAACGAGCACACTTTTTTTCCGCGTTGCGTATACAGACACAGTTGTAATATTTTATTAACTATAAATAAATGCATACATATATATATATATATATATATATATATATATATATATATATACACATAAATACACATACGTATGTACCTATACTAAGTATAATGTTATTGGGTTTTTTTCCATCTCAGTATTTTTAACAGAAAAAAATATCGTTCATCTTTTTTTTTTCTTTTTACATTTAAAAGCCACGCGCGTGTCGATGGCATCGTTTTTCATGTTGTTTGTTTTACGGGAGCTCGCTCGCTCGCTCGCGTGTCACGCGTACGTTATAAATAACCGAATGAACAAAAAAAAAAAGAAAAAAAGGGGAGGGGAGGGAGAAAGAAAAAAGAAAACGCGCCATCTGGCGCGGTAAACAAAGTTTTGGAGAACAACAAATTTATTAATGCTTTCTGCAAGATTACGTAGCGCGTCCGACAATTTACGTATATACGCTCGGTCGTATTCTGGCTCGTATACAAATGTACAAATGCAACGCGAGCGAGCACATACACGCGCGCATACAGCCATACGGTGTGTACACGCGCGGCGCGCACCCGGGGTTCGGCTAACGAGCATCTAGATAAAACACCGAAAACGTCATCAGGATTAATTAAACAATTAAAGCGCGTAATTATGCCGAGCCGTCGCCGTTCGCTTACGTGACCGTTCATACGTAAGGACGCGACGCGACGCGCCCGGGGATTTGCGCGACGTCGCGCGGATATGAAGTTCCCCGTCAAAATATCAGATCGCGGGAAGAGTGTGTATCTCCCCTTCCTCCCTCTCCCCGATGCGCGCATACTCGCGCGAAAGCAAAACAAGTCGCGTCGCAGATCGGAAACGAGCGCGCCCGAATATAAAGTGAAATCGGACTTTATAGGCGCGCGAAGAGACGGTCTGTGTGTGCGCCCCGTGTGGACGCGACGATACACGGTCGAGCGAATACGTTTAATTGCTGCAACTGCTATAAAAAAACGAAAGGGCGATTTTGCACGGCGTCTGAAAATCGCAATCGCAAACGACTCGGCGCTAGCGTCGTATTGCGCAAAAATTGGCGGAAACTAAAACGCACACACACACGCGCGCCGCTTTAATATCTGTTTATGCGAGTTTAAAATCGCGTCTAATATATATTAACAAGATAAAATATTTAAACAATCGGTTTCTCCTTCTCGCGTCGTATTTATATCAAGCAATTCAGACGTTTTTTTTTTTTTATTCGCTTGTCGTCATTTCGATTTGTTAACGCGCGTTCCCCTTCTTTTTTTTTTTTTTTTTTTATCCGATTTGCTGTTTCTTTTTCGCTCGCCGATTATTTTTCCTCGCGCGCATCCCGCGTTATATCTCGTTCCTCGTGTTAAACATTGGATAGAATTGATATATCGTCGGCAAATCGAGACAGAGCGAAAGAAGGAGGAGGAGGAGGAGGAGGAGGATGATGTGTGTGCGCACCACCGAAATCACCCTACAACGTTCTTCTCACGGGACGCCGCATCGGCCGCACTCCCTCGAGACATCGAGTTATTCTCTTCGCTTCTCCTCGTGTGCGCGAGCTCCGTACGTACGTACGTACGTACGTATGTGTGTGTGTGTACAATCACTCCAATCACGAGCTATACATCAGTTTGCGCGTCGGTGATGAGGATGAGAAAAAGCCGGCTGGAACGGAACGGCGGCGGTGAAAAGAGAAAGAAGAGGAGCCCGATTGTGAAAGTCCCGCGGGGGGAGCGAAAGACGAGAGTACATGCCGGTCCTGCTTTGCGCTAAGTGATAGATCGCGAGAGGACTACCATGTAGTCAGTGTGCTCCCCCCTCGTTGTCGCCCTTCCCCCCCGCCCCTTCTCCGGTCTCTTGTCGGCCAAGAATGATGAGAGGAAAGTTGTGTCGGCCCGGTGGACAGAATATATTTATTCCCGCTGAGTGGCGCGCGAACGCTCTCCCGCGCTTTGCCCCCGCGATGCTTCCCGCTTTCTTTGTTTTGTTTTGTTTTTTTTTTTTCTCGCGCGAAACATTTCGTGATTAATTGCAGCTTTATAATGAATACGCTGCGGCTCACTTCTGGGAAATGCATTCGCATCATGATTTATTTTACCTTCCCCGCGTTTGTTTGCTCTATACGCGACCGTCTCGCGAGCGATCGCGAGATTCTCTCGTTAATTAATGCCGCGACATGTGTGTGTGCGCATACGTGTGCGCGTTAGCGGATCTTGTAGTTAATAAGTAAAATGAATAAGAAACTGCGAGTATACTAGAGAGAGTATTGATATTGCATCAAGCGACGTGTTTCCTCTCTCGCGTCCGCTTTCACACTTCCGACATCCGCGATAGGATAGGATTTGAATCGCGTATAATCGCGCGAGAGGTGTTGAAACTCCAATCTATCAAAACTCGGCGGGGAGTTGATTAATCAAACATACGCGTGCGTTCTTTCTGTATACGTTATACAGTTTTTGAATCCCTTTCGCGCGCGCGCTATTATAACTAAAACAAAAAAAAAAAATGATCTCACTCTCAGACGCGCAAAGGTTTCGTTCTATGTTTTCCGCCGTTTTAAAATTTGTATTCTCTCGAATATACGAAAGGCGATATATAGACACAGTGCACTCTCTCAACGTTGACAACCTCGTAGCGCCGGCAGGCCGATTAATAAAGCAGGTGAATACATTCTCGAACTCGTTACGTATTCCTAAGGGGACGGGTCACCGTGTGACCCTAGTTCGATCTCGATTAACGTCAACGATGACGAGAGAGAGCGCGCGCGCGCGCGCGCGAGCGATGCGTTTTACAGGCGAAGTGCGTTAACGCGCGCTAAGTAATGGATGATTCCCTGTCCGGCGAACGGTCGGTCGGTCGGTCGGCCTGACCCCCCCCCCCCCGTCGTCGGACCGCCGGTTTATTTTCACTCTCCGGAGTTTTCCTGAATAATTTATCCTTACGGCGGAGGCGTATTGCCACCTAATTGCACTGAAATATTGAATAGGTCGAGTGCCCGTTTGGGCGGAGCTTAACGAAATTTAAACGTGAATTTAAGACCCGGTACAAGAGAGAGAGAGGCCACGGGAAACGGAATGGGATCCCGAACGCGGCGAGAGAGAGCATAAGACCCCTTTGAAATACCGAAAGGAGAGGAGAATGACGACAATTCCGACGACCCCGTCGTCGTTCGGTGAAACGCGACGGGGTTTATGCGCGAGCAAGAAAGTATTTTCACGTAACGAATTCTCTCTCGTCTTCTCTCTGCGCGTTAAAGGGTTTTGCTCTGTCTCTCTCTCGTTATGTTTCGAGACCGATATTTTACGGGCGAATCAATTCTCAAGCTTGCACACGCTGGAGAATACACTTTGAACGGCAGTTGTCGCAATCGGGAATTTAAAAAATCTTTTTTTTTTTTTTAAACTAATAATAATATAAGGACGTGAAGAGCCGTTCTCAGGATGTTGTGCGTGAATGTGCTTAGATATATATATATATATATATGGACCGTTTATTTTGAAAGTGGTGTAAGTCCATTTTCTTTTGTTTCGAGAAACTAGTTATACATAAAAAATTTACATTAAATTAAGCATGAATTACGTGATATCTCATTTTTTTCCAAAAATGGACTTACACCACTTTCAAAATAAACGGTCCATATATATATATATATGTATACACATATATACTTCGAAATAATTTTTTTTCCTCCATATAGGACGCTGGATTTGCATCACATATATATGAAAGTATATACCCCGTATACCCCCCTAACTAATTTTAAAATATTGCGAAAAAAACTCCTCAGCCAGGAGTCGAACCTACGGAATCTCCGGCTTTCCGGGCCGTCGTCTTCCCTGTTAGGCCACCGAGGCACTTGGAGTTTGTCTCTCTCGCAATACTTTTAATTTCTTTTTAATTTCTTTCTTTTTTTTTAGAAATTAGAAAATTTGAAAAAATTAAGAAATTTCTTTCAACTGTTTTTTTTTATGGGGGGGGGGAAAAAAAACAATCGCGAAATATTTAGGGTTCCTTTACAAGGGAATTGCGTGCGACACGCGTCTCGTATAGTTGTTGCGAGAGAAAGTAAAGCGCGCGCGGAATTAAATCTATTCGCCATCCTTCTCGCGAGTTAGTTACAAAAACTAATCACTCGTCCACCTTTTACGACGGAGCGCAGCGGCGTAGTTGGTCAGGGCGAGCGCAATCCATTCCACTTGACCCCCGGAAAGCTTTTTCCCGATTTTCCGGCTCCGTGCATATAAGCGCCATCTTCTCGGACTTTCTAACGAGACCCGCGGCGGCTGACAGGAGGATGTACGCGGTTTGGATCCGCGTCGTTTCGCCACGACCGAGCGAGCATATATAAAATGCGAGAGGAGAGAAATATATACACACACGTCGCGATCTTTACGATATATATATATATATATACGAAAGTGTTATACCTATACATACTGTGCGCGCAAGGTACGTAGAAACTTGGCGCATCCGAGAGGAATGATGCATCCACTCGACTGCCCGTGATATCGTTATACGGATGAAAGTGTACACACACGCTCGTATTAACAAAACCTTGTTTATTTAAGGTCAAAGTAGGAAACTAATAGAAATTTCCGAGAGAAAGAGAAAGAAAGAGAGAGAGTTGATGTTGTAAAGTTTTTATTTGCGAAAAGATAAAAACGCGCGGAGAAATTGACGAAGAGCGAAAGACAGATGCGCGTCCTATTGTGGAACATTGTCGCGGATAATTTTGCGCCGTTAGAAATTCGTTTTTTTTGTTTTTTCAACTTCTCCAAACTGCGCATAGTTTTCAAATTGTCGAAGCTTTGACGCTCGCATTGCGGAAAAGATCGATGTTTGTATACGATTTGACGGCAATTGACCGATTTAAACTAGCGTTTTGGCTCTGTAACAATCCGCGCTCTTTCTCTCTGTAACATCCGACGGCAGAAATTTATAAATCACGAGTATCGCGATGGCGGAAAAATACGTGAAATCCAGAGCGCGCGCTGAGGTATTATTCAAATGCGTCGAATGAACGAACGCTCATTCACTTCGGCCGACCGCGCCCGCTGTTAGTGCAATCAAAAACTTCGGTTACAGGCGATTAATTAAAAACTTTTGCCCGACACAAAGGCGCGAATGTGTACGTCGTACGTACGCTCGTTCGTTACGGACAAACACTACGCGCGCGATTTGTACACGACAGTTACGTCGTCGGTCCATTTTCGCAACGGAATCGTCAAACTTGGAAGAAATAAACTTCCGAGGGAGAGGAGGTGACGAACCCAATTAGAGAGACTCTCTTAATTAACCGCGGAATAATTAACTCCCGGAAATAGTTCATTGGTTTCCAATACGGTCTTGTTTGCGCGAGATACTGTTGAGGAAAATGTTGTTGTTTACGTGTAATTTTATTTTTGTTTTTCGCAGTGTGTAGAAATAAATATATATATATATGTTGACACGTAATAAAATTTGAAACACATAAATCTCTCCCGTGTTATTAGCGCGTATTTGCAATTTAGATAAATTTGTAGTATATGAAATAACAACGGGAGATATCCGTCCCCCCCCCCAAACTTTTCTCGCTCGTATGCAATTGCTGAAATACAGTGCAGTGTCGTGAAAAAAAACAAAAAAAAAAAACAAAAAAGAAATAGTAACAGAAATATCTTCTTGTTACATTTATTTTAACGTGACAGAATTATGGAACGAACGTAAAGCGACCGTCGTTCCACGTCATAAAATACTGAGATGTACGAAACTTCGAGGATATTTTTAACTCATATACAACACACGTATTCCGCTTTATTGCATTTATCTTGCGATATTTATTTCGGACAAACGCTCGCGTGATGCAATCGCGTCGCGCCATTTCCTTGTGTGTTACTAAACTAAATAAAAATAGAAAAAGATCACACAAATTTCATTGAATTATTCAGATTCAATTTTATCGAATCAATTTCGTTATTTCGGTATATACCGTGTGTTTTTGTTCTTCTCGCATTTGATCGACTTGTTTCGATGTGCAACGGAAATAGAAATTTCGCGAATAATTGTTTCGACTGACTAGAAAAGATACACAGATTTTGCAAAATACCCACAAAATGCGCCGCAAAAACAACTTTTTTGTACGCATATTAAACTTTTAACTTCTACCGTTATATTATTTGAGCTTTTGTACAATATCTGTATTGTCAATTGTGTGTGTCAAAACGGCGGAATTACATTGTTATCGAACCGGATCTCCTTGTTGTCGCAAAAAATAGCAAAAAATGAAAAACTGAAATATGAAATCTAAATGGTATCTCGAATGGTTGCCGCGCCTGTCACGACGCACATCTCTCGAGGGAAAAGTGCAAAAACGTTTATATAAATATAATGTTTTCACATTCCAGTGAACCTTTTTCTTTTTTTTTTTTTTTTTGTCACATATTTATCTTAAAAATTACAACACCGCGTTGAAATTGTCCCGCGAATTCAAAAATTCAACAATCTCTTCCGTTGAATGACGAAACGCGCCGCGCAAAATGTACAAAAAACAAAAAAAAAAGATCTCGTATTATTTCTAAATTCCTCTCCGAGATCGAGGCACTTGGCAATTTCCCGACGAAATTACGCCACGTAACGCTTCTGCAAATAAACTCACCCCCGGGTAACCGGGGGTGCTTCCTACCCCCCTTTCGCGCACGCACACATCCGCAGGGATAACGAACGGGCCGCGTTGTATACGTAAGTGCACTCGAGCGCAGACGCCTCTCCTCGCGCGCGCGCGTGCGGCAGGAAATATTTTTCATTAATCTGATTATTTATCGCCCGTCGAGCTCCTGGGAGCGTTTCCCAGCGGTCCCCGGTATTTTCCCTCCCCGTTCCCGACGCCTCTCCCTTTTACACGTTGTAATCCGCGACGAGCGGCTCGTTCTACCGTGGTTTTTAGGCGGTAAACGGAGAAACGCTGGGGAAAAGGAAACGGCAGGGGGGCGGCTGCTCCGTGGCGGAAGGATAAAAGAGACGCGAGAACGCGAGACGAAAAGGGCGGGGGGCGGGTGTGGTGGTATCGTGCAGGCACGGAAAGGGAGAGGTGAGTAAAAGGGACGAGACGATGGCGCGAACGCTCGTATTAAAGCGCGCGCGCGTACGCGTGAGTGCGACTGCCGCTTGTGTAATAAATTTCGACGAAAGGAGATGCGAACGGTGAAATACAGTCATGGAATGCGTAAATCACGGGACGATAATGCCGGATGTCAACCTCGCGCCGGTGCGTTTACGAGCCTAGCACTTAAACGACGAATGCGGCGCGGCGCGGCGCGACGTAGCATAAAACGTGGCCGCGCTACGATCGCTAGAGCGAGGGAGAGGAATGAAATTTCGTTACGCCTTGTTACGTTTTGGTTTCAATTAGCCGTGGTAGAAGCCGGAGCAAGCGACTTCCATTCCGTTGAATCGTAAGACCTAAGCGCGCGCGCCCCGCTTTTTCATTCGCGAAATTAATAGACGACAGATATATTCTCGGATACAAGTAAATGTAAATAATTCTCTATATATATACACAGAAAAAAAAAGTTTTGCTATTATATGGTTAGCAAGAAAAATGGTTGACTCTACGAAATTTTTTGTTTCATCAACAAAATGTTTTGTTGGCAAAACAAAAATTTTGATAAACTTAACAAATGTTTTTTTGCTGGCCATATAGTAACTAATTTCTTGCTATTCTAGCAAATCTTTTTTTTCCGTGTAGGTATAGATATAATGTAAATACAATGTAAATTATAATTTAAGTACAATTATTGTTTACAATAATTATAGTCTATTATTAGTAAATAAGTATGTGAGAAGCTTTAAGATTTTTTTAAACAAACAAAGGCTTTGTCAATGGCTGTTGAAGCAAACACAGAAGTTGATGTGTGAGTAGTAGAATCAATTTATTAACTTAATGCAGAACGTTTTCGACTTTGTATTTAGGTCTTTCTCAATACAATTAAATTATTGTTGTAAAAGTCATCGCACAGTGCTGTCAGAAATGTTCATGTCGCAAAAGCAGACCAGACCAACACTTTACAAGTTGAATAAGGCGACTCAAGTACAATAATTTAATTGTATTGAGAAAGACCTAATACAAGGTCGAAAACGTTCTGCATTAAGTTAATAAATTGATTCTTCTACTCACACATCAGCTTCTGTGTTTGCTTCAACAGCCATTGACAAAGCCTTTGTTTAATATAATCTATTATCAGGTTGTAATTATTGTACAAACAATAATTGTATAAAAATATTATAGATATACTCATTAGTTATTGTTAAATGCTGCGCGTGACTCAAATAATTTGTGCGCTTTAAATTCATTCGTCTGCTCTTCTCCGTTGACCGATCACGTAAATCGTGATATATCGACAACAGTCCTCAAAAAAACATCTTCATCGTGAAAAAATGAAGACGATCTCTATCTAAACTACTACTTGTGTGTGGATACGTGCGTGGGTGCGCGAGGAAAAGTCGAGAAGAGATAAGAGAGCGTTGAAAGAGGAAAGGAACAGAGAACGCGGAGGAGAGAATTTGAAAAAGCGCGATCGCGACGACAGTCACCCTTTTTTTCAATCTCCGTTTCCTCCTTTCCATTTCCTGACCGTTCACCGGCGCCAGAAATCGCTCCGATCGCTTGTCTTTTCGTTCGACTTTTTTTAATTTTGTTCTCAGTTATGTTTTTTTTTTTTTTTATCTTTTTTATCTCTTTCGTTCCGCCGTTTTTATCTCTTTTCCTGTTCAGATTTTTATTTTCCCGTTGTTCCGCATACGCAATCGAGTCGCGGAAAAGTTTGATCGTTCGATTCGAGAATTATTGATTTTTTCTGTGTCTACGACACCGCATCAAATTCGAGAACGATCGAGAAGCACGGTTGTGGATTTCGTACGACACAATGGTTAAAGCGTGATACTCGATTTTGTCATTTTCTCACGTTTATATATTGTGTACTTAAATTTATAATTAATATACTGATAATTTTTGTGTCGTATATTAATTAATATATATATGGTTAATTAAATACACGACCATATTTTAATTAATTAATCTTATTCAAAATATAACATATATGCAGATTCTTGCATTAGCGGTGACATTAATCTTCCCGCTGTTAACTTCATCCACATGCGTAACAATAAAGAAACAAGAAATGAAAAAACTCTCAAATAAAAGATTTTTTTTTTTTTTTCCTGGATTACGGACGTAATCCGTGCTAGTTCGCTGGCACGGTTACAAATATAATCCACGCGGGATTAACGAGAGCCTCGCTCAAGACCGCGCCTCACGGCGCCTTTCGGAGCTTATGCCTTTGGCATTGTTCTTTACGGCGACTGACTCGCAAATAAAGGAAACGAGAGAGAGACGACGTTTTCACTTGTAACATATGGTCTATTAAGACTAATAATAGTCAGTCGCGTAGACACTTGGAACGCGTATTAGTCGCGCTGCTCTCCTCTCGCTCTCCCGCGCACACGTCTCTTCGCTCCTGTCTCGGTCACATCCGAAAAGGGATCTCTGTGAGAAACCGAGGAGCGAAAATTTCTGAGACACGTCCGTTATATTATTTCCGCCGATGACAAAGAACGATTCACTGTTCTGATTAAACACAGCAGGCTAAAGAAAAGAGATAAACCAAGAGAGAGAGAGAGAGAGAGAGAGAGAGAGAGAGAGAGAATTATTCTTCATGACGAATGCGAACTGTGTGCGTCAAAAGATTCGGTTGTAACAAACGACCATTGTTTTTCCTTTGTACAACACACGTGCGCGTAATGCGAAAATCGTGAATTACACGTAAATTATATTAACGCGCGTGACAAGAGTAAAGATTTAATTTTGCCGTTCCACACATGTTCGAGAGAACATATAAGGACGATTAATTAATCTCGACACTCTCCGTAAATAAGGAAGTATCACGTGTGTACAAACGCCGATAATATGATAATAACGTGATAAATAATGTTGTTGTACACGCATGCGGCGTGTAATTAAAAACGCGCGTATCCGGTCGAAGCATATATATGTGTGCATATATATGTATATATATATACATATATATGCTTATATATGCTATATACATATATATGCTTCGACCGGATACGCGCGGTTTTAATTACATGTCGCACGCGTGTAACATTATTTATCATGTTATATATATATACATATATATATATATATATATGTGTGTGTGTATGTATACACATGTGTATACATATATACGTGCGATCCCAGAAGTCACAGCCGCAATTAACGTATCGCGCTTTTAAACAACGGCGAGTAATTAAATTGTTATAAAGCTGCGGCGTGCGCGCGCGGGCTGAGAACCCGGAACGATTGTCGTCGCACAGTCAGTCGGCAAAAACGGCGGCAGCAGCCGTATTTAGACGCGTATATCTAAAAGCACAACTAACGAGAGGCGGCTTAAATACGACCCGCGGAATAGACGCAAAAAGAGAAGGAAGCGCCGCGCGCGCGCGTCTCACGGATTTCTAAAACGAGACTTGACTCTCGACGATGCGACATCGCGTATTGTTGCTGGCAGCCGGGAATGTAGCCGTAAAATATATATATATATATATATATATATATATATATGTATATATATATATATACGCGCGGGCCGCAAATATGACCTGCAAACACACATGTGCATATCAACGCGCCATGTAATAAAAATCAGCGCGATTAAGTTTAAACATCTGTGTAAATTTTTTTATTTTTTTTTTTTTTTAATAAAAAAGTAGAAATCGAATATCGCGAAAAAAATTAAATAAAAACATTTTTAGTGCGTTTTATTTTCAACGATAAGTGATTTTATTTTTATATCGTCGTTCACATATATCATATTTTTTTCGTCAAAAGCATGTGAGTTTTACAATAATTACAAATATTTAATATAAAAAAAAAAAAATATACTGTGGAAGATTCGATAAATAATTTTGTTTAACATCGATGGCAAAAACGTTTCTGTGGTTAGATTTATTTATTTCTATATGTGTGTATATTTGACGTATATATCAGTAACTAATTACATTGTGTAAACTCTCACACAAAGAAATTTTATGCTTTTTCTTTTTTTTTTTTTTTATTTTTATTTTATCTAAACTATCGTATGTGTTCCTATATATGTGCGTGGACGGATATATAAAAACGCGCCCTATCCTCGCTCGGGTGTTCGTATAAATGTCAAGTTAATCCGCGCACGATGTAAAGCACGTGTTCGATAGATAAGACGAGAGCATCGTGCTCGAAAAACACAGGGTGGGCAAGGCGGGAAAGAGACGCGAGCGCGAAGAGACGACGGCACGCAGAAAGAGAGCACGCAGACGCGCACACGTCTGGGAATCTAAAACGGGTCGTCGGTATACTACGAGTCGCGGTCGTTATTGTTACCGGGTGCCAAAATTACCGGGGTGTCCGGGAAAACGCGAGGGGGGACAACACATCGCGCGGAGACAACCGTTAGGTTTAAACCCGGACTTTAAGACCAACAATAAGAAGAGAAGATACACGGGGGCACGTCGTCGTCGTCGTCGTCGGCGCGATTCGTAAATTTAGCGGTGGCATATAGAGGCAGGCAGCAGCGCGCGCGTTGCTCCCGGCTGAGAAAACAGATTTAATCGCGTCGGTCCACAGGCTTGTTCGAATGTTTCTTGCGTCGAAAAAAACCAAAGAAGAGACCAAAAAAAAAAAAAAAAGAAACAAAGAAAACAAAAAACAATTGGCTCGACTCCCTCGTATCGGATACGTCGTATAGTTGTTCGGTAGATTCAATGTGTGTGTGTGTGTGATTACACTTGTACAACGAAACATCTTGTCAAACATGTAGAAGCGAATAAAATAAAGCGAGATGACAGTTTACGAACGTTCCTGTATAATCGTGAGCGCGCAAATCGGCGATAAAGTATTTTTTAAAATGCGCGAGAACATCTCTCGGAGGAGTATGCTTTGGTATCTACACACATCTTGGTATCTAATAACTCTGACACGCGCATAAGTGGCACTTTTGAGGTGTCACGGTGTACGCTCGCCTTTATATTGCCTCTCACTCGAGGTTTCTTACCGCGGCTCGGATGATGAACGACAGTCGATCTTTCGCCGGAAGAATCTTGAAGCTTACAAGAAGGAAGGCAGGGGTTAAAAAAAAAAAAAAAAAAAAAAGAAAAAGGGGTCCCCTCGTTTCGTCGCGCTTAGTTCGCTCCCTTCTTGTCCCCTCGCTTGGTTTTCCGTCTCGTTGTCTTTTTTCTTTTTTTTTTTTTCTTCTTCTTCCTTCTCTTCATCGACATCCCCGCCGTTGTCGTTTATTGGCCAAGAAATTACGTTCTCCCCTGCCGCCGACGACGACCCCCTTGCCGTAGCGGCAAAAGCTACTTGCGGGGAGGAACAACCGAGACTAACCAGCCGCCGATCGATAGATCCAGATAATCATTTTAATGCTTTATTCCGGCTAATAGACCGATAACGTTGTAATGGAACGATAATCGCGAAATAAAAAGGTATACTTTCATTATTGTGTCCGCGCTATATCTGGGACATTTCCGATAGAACACAAAGTTATTGAACATTTCACACAGCCGTAGATAGCGTCAACATCTCAATAAGAGAGAGAGATTTTTAATGGAATAGATAAATAATGTTAAATGCGCAACCGCATTCCGTCAATACAGATAATGAAATTTTTGTTTGTATAAACAAACGCGAATTCGATAAAATGCAAAAATAACAATATCTCGGCCGGGGAACCAAAAATACGGGAAATTAAAAATTTTGTCAGGTCCGTGTGTGTCGATTGAGTCCGAGATTTTCAAACAAATTATTATTATTAAAAACCATTTTTGGATTTCTAAAATAAAATATATTAGAACAGAAAATTCGATTAATGAAATTAACTTATATACGAACGATAACGATACTCGCGTTTGCTCTTATGCGAAGAGAGAGTAATTTATCGCCAATGAGCACGAGAGAAACAAATCGAGAACTTTGTTACGTTTCGGTTGTTTCACTTAGCGAAATGAGCTTTCCCCCGCGAATACTGATATTATATAACGTCAATTATGTCATCCGCGGCCCGCATTCTGGGTAATATGTCACTCTCAGGCATATTAATGAGATTGGGTTTATTCAGTCCCTCGCCACACACAGTAACGCAAGTTTCAATCGAATCAGTCAGACAATCTTGTTCAACGAAAATAGAAACAGAACAATACTATAAATGCGCTTTATTGTGAAATTGCGTCTTATTACCTTCGTTTGTTTGTTTCTTTTCTTTTTTTTTATTTCCGGATTCTTATACTTTCAGAGATGTCGCGTGAACATACTTCGCAAACGTGCATTCTAACGCGATATGTGTATATACATGTAAATTACGATATATGGCGCCATTTATTCAACAGTTTCGCCCGTGAGTCTTGTGTCTGGAGAAACTTGGAGTAATCTCATACGGCACGTGCGCAGCGCCACACCGAGTGTATCAAACCATCTCAGTGAGGGTCTACGTGTGAGCCCACAAAATTATTTAAACCACTTATATGTATGTATATATGTGTGCGCGTGTATAGCTTTCTTTTAATTTCTTTCTCTCTCTCTCTCTGTTTTTGATATTTTATTACAACGCTATTGGTTGTTCATTACTTAAATTACTCATGTACTTGTTTAATTAAATACTCATGTTCTTGCGCTTAAGGTTGTATTCAGGGTAAGATAAAGATATGCCAGATTATTCAAATTGTGCCAGTCAGTAGATAATATAAAAAAAAACCATTGTGCAAAATTTCAGCTCCTTTGCGAGTCTTGTTAAAAAAAAGTACAATTTTAATTTAACTTGAGTTCTTATGGGATTTCACGATATTCTGATATAAATTAAAAAATAACTGTAGATGTAGATATGCTCCGTAATTTTGAAATTTTTTGCAGTTGTTAATAAATATCTTAAAGACAAATTCCACTCGCGAAAAAATAGTCATTTCGAGAATATCACATAAAATATAAATTTATATTTTGCTAAAATTAATAAAAATATATATTTAATATACATAAAACAATTTATATTTGTAATTGTATACATCAATTGTTACGTTTTAATCAACTTTTGATGATTAATACATTTCTCCAGTTTTTCATTTATCTTATGTTGCACAAGTAGAGTATAATCCTACTCAAAAGTATCACAAAATTGAACATTAAAATGGCACAAAATATACGTAAAAACTTTTTTGTAGTCATTATAAGTATGATAAATAGTTTTTTTTTAACTTATTTTAATACAAATAATACTTTTCCGGCAAACAATTATTATCTAAATATTAAAACAGCTTCGGTTTACGCTATGTTTCTTCTAAACTTTTGACTGAGATCTTACCCCGAATACAACCTTAAGGGGATGCTATCTCAGAACGCGCAATAAATTTGTTTATGTCTGATATTTTAATCGGTGTTTTTTTTTTTTTTTGGTTTTACGCTGCGCTCGAGGGCATTTTCCCAGAGCGCTTGGAACTGGATCGCCAAACACAAAAGCCGTATCTTATCTTATCTCTCTTTTTCTTTGATAAAAATAAAATATACCCTCAGATATTTTTTATTTTCCAATCGCGATGATAGCTCTTGTAATCTTCACACGACCAAATAATATGACTACTAACTAGTATTTTAACGTGATCTCTGAAAACGTAAATCAAATCTCGATCGAAATTATTGCATCCAATGTCTTTTAATTTGATAATACGATTTGCGTTTTGAAAAATCGAGTGATTCTTGAGACGTTTCATAGAGCGAAAATAGCAGTGTGTTCGCGCGTACAGAGGCGAGAGATCTTAAATACAGTTTCGCGCGTCATTTCCCGGACGAGATGACACCGACCGGGCAACAAAGCCCGGCCGGAATTATTCGATTAAACATGGAGACAGGCTCCCGATCGTATCGATGAACGATCGCTCGGAGTAATGCCTGCCGCTGGACACGGGCCTCGGATCGACCTAATAAACCGGAAACCTAATGCGGTTCAACCTAATAAACCGGAATTACCGGTATTAGGTGTCGGATCGACCGGTGTATCGCGCGCCTAGGTTCTCCGGCAATAATGCGAATTTGAATTGATCCTGTGCGTTGCGAAGCGCGCGCGCGCGATGCGCGATTGCAGAATGCACGCACGCACGCGGGAAGGATCGATGCGAATTCATCGCGTTATAAAGAAGCCGCGCGCGTTTCCGCAGGCGGTGACTCTGTGCGCGAACACACTGGTGATATCAAACGGCTCAAAACAATTGGAGAAACGCCGCCGCTTCGCGAATTATTGCCATCGAGCGCGCTTCGATCATTTTGATATTTATCTTTGACATTTCCATACGCACACATACGCGTAATATGTTTTAATTTTTATTCTTTTACTTTAATAACTTTAATAATTGTTAGAACAGTTGAGCGAAATAATTTCCTAATTGAAATGATTTTTTCTCGCAAGAAAGAGATTTTATCTTGATGTTGACTAATTAAATAGCTTTTCACATGGGCGGTCTTCATGTCGGTGTGACGCTTGCTGTTTGAATAATTAGCCCTTTTCTCTCGCGCGCAAGAAGAACCGGACGGAAAAAATACGGATGGGAAACTGTCCGCTGTAACCGACCGAAGTTTCCATCGTCGGTGAAAACGCCTGGGGACTTACACCCCCATAATTCTCGTCCGATTTCATGGGCCAAAAAACGGCCAGAAAACGTATCAGTGAGCGGCAGCGGCGGAAATTTCCGCGATTCGAGCGGCGATTTTCCTCGCGCCGAGCGACGGACGCCCTGCGGGCGCAAAATACCGAGGCGACGGGACGCGACGCGACGCGCCGCGCCGCGCCGCGCCGCATCACGGCGCGTGCGACCCGATGGCAAAATAATCGAGAACCGCCTGTCGCATCGCCGGACAAAAGAGATATTTCACCGTCCGACAAATTCCCTCGCTAAATGGGCTCGCGTTCGAAAAAAATAAAAAAAAAGAAAAAAAGAAAAACAAAAAATAGCATCGCGGGACTGCGGCGGCGGCGGGGACGAGGGGCGAAGAGGAGGAAAGAGGGAGAGAAGGACAAGGAGCGCGAAAATAAAAAGCGCGAGCCGCGATCCGGGACGCGAAAGCGCGCGCGCGCGCGCGCATGGATGGGCAAATTAAAAACTCGTTCGAGCCGTGCGATAAATACAATAATAATTAGCGAGGCCGCTGCGAGACGAGTCCGCTGCTATTATTAATGAAGGGTAATTATCGAAGATTTTTTTAGTTCGAGACTGTCGATCCGCGCCTCACTTCGCCTCGCTTGCGTATTCGCATCGCTCGTATTCTCGCGCAATTAACGATACGCCCTGATGTGGAGAGAACTCTGGCGTTTGTGTGCGCGATTTCCTTGTTTATTTATCGTTACTTATCGAATTTTCCGCTTGCAATGCCCAAAAAACTATCCAATTACAATATGCGAACGTGTTAATTAACTTTTTCAGAGTTTTTTACGTAAACATTTCTTTCCGCGTTCTTTATTTTTATTAACTGCGCGATGTCTTGTTTTACTCAATGTATTGCGTCGCATCATATGAGTGTTTTAAAATCTTATGCGGTTTTTCAAACAATAATTAAATATTTACATATTTGCTATTACGTTTGTTCATTTTGGCAAATCAACTTTCAACTGTCAAATTCTTTCTGTCGTGGAAAAAAATGTAATAAACGATCGTTCTTCTGGTATGTCTATACATATATATATCTCTCTCTGTCAGGTTACAAAAATAATCCGAAATTTTCTGAGATTTTGTTTGTATTACTGATCATAATTTATTAGATTGCATTTGACAGAAGAAAAAAAAACGAAAAAAAAAAAAACACAATCGTGGAAAGAAGTTAGAGACACGCTCTAAGAAAGAGAGAGAGAGAGAGAGAGAGAAATGACCGCAGATGAAGATTCCGAGTTGAGATGTTACAGCTAATTCTAAATCCTTCTTTCGTAACAAATTCACTTTATGCCTTTTCTTTATCAAGTTTTCTAGTTTTCCATAATTTCCTCAATATATATCCTCAATTCTTTATAGAAAAGTTTAATTTTCCCATCTCTCTCTTTACCTTACTAATCTCGAAACTTTCGTTTAATAATGCAAGAGCATAAGGTACTCTCATTCTGTGTTCCATAATTTTAATTTTCTGTTCGTAAAACGAATAATCCAATTACGAGAAGAAGAAGGAAAAAAAAAAAAAAAAAAAAAGAAGTTTGGAGAATCGTCGAGTCGATTAACCAGGAATTTTACTCCGGGAGTTTTATTTTTTTTCATCAATCTCTCCGCGTTTTGCTTCCGCGCGCGGACAAGAAAAACATTCTGCCGCTTTTTAAAATCGGTCGGCGAGGATTGTTTCCTTGCTTTCCGTGTGAATTTTTCGAGAGCGCGATTTGAATGAAGCCCGCGAGAGTTTGCGATTCTCGAAACAAAGCCTCTCGCGCTCGCGAGGCCGCGCAAAGGGAAGAATTATTAGAGTCAGCGTGTATATATATACATATATATAGTAAGAAAAAAAAAACAAAAGGAATAAACACGCGCAATAATAATAAAGACAGCAGCCGAGTCTCGTAATATCGAAGCAATAATCTAGGAATTTTGTGCCGCGCGTGTGAAACAAACGAACGCGATATTTACCCGCGTGTGCGTATACGCAATCTCGTTGAAAAACCGGCGTTGATATGACATTTATATTGCCGCGTGAAAAACGTAATAATTTTGGCGGTGGTCTCACCGCGTGATGTAATTGCGAAACGGATGAAATAGAAATTGCGCCCTCGAGAGGAGGAGAACAAAAAAAAAATAAAAAAATAAAAAAAAAATTAGAAAACCAATGTGAACGCGCGCGTTCGAATTCCCGCGCGGGAAACGCGCGTAGCCGAAAATGAGCGTGGCCCACCTCGCAAGCCTGTTTCTCTCACAAAGCGTGCCTCCCTCTTGTACACGATAGTTTGTCACAGTCAAGTGCTCTCGCTAAGTATGCGAGACCATTTGTCTCGGATCTTCTATTCTGGCGCGGGACGTCATTCCACGTTCGCCGCAAACAGAATTAAATGTTTCTGGTTCGCGCTCTCGTTCCTTCTGTATCGTTCTCATTCTTTATCTCACGCCTGCCCACGGTTTCCTCGAGCCTTCGGCGAAGGGGGAGCGAAAAGAAACACAGAGAAGAATTTTTCGGCAGCCGGGCGAGAGATCAGGCAGCTGTTACGAGCGCGACACGCTCGCGGATGGGAAGTGAATGATGACGGAGTCTGTCTTCATGTTGAATTTTTATCCGAGAGATATATTTGTGTATGTATGCGTATGTGAGAGCGAGAGTTGTTACAACAGTCTCTCTTTCTCTCTTTCTCTTCTGTGAGCGCCGCTTTTTTATCAATTTTATCACCCGCGTCGCGCGTGTGTACGTACGCGATAATTCGTAATTCTCGTGTAATACGCGTATCTCTGAGCGTTAATACGTTTAAGCTGACACTTGAAGTTGAGTCAGGTTGCGCGGCAAAGTTTGAATTATGTGTTATTGAGTGAAAACTCTCAGCCGCATTTAAATGAACGATTATCTTGCACAAGGAATGATTTACAACGTTCCAGATATCTTTCAGAGTTTTTGCGCAAGAAAACCTATAGCTCGATATATTAATTATCCGAACACACATACGCGCACTCGTAACACAAAACTCTTGGAAAATTAATAATAACAAGAAGAAGATTCTTCGGGCTCAGTAGTCATTAAACTAATGAATGAAATAAATTCGGTTGTAGGAGCCGTTTGCAGAATGTTGTGCAGAGAATGTACTTAAATATATATATATATATATATGTATACATATATATATCTTGGAAAATCTTTGCAAAAGACATTTCCAAAGATACAAAGATTCTCTATTGTTTTTAAGATATTCCAAATCTCTGGCGAATCTTAGATTTAAAAAAATTTGTAAATTACAAAACAAATTTTTAATACAAATTATTTTTATTTGTATTATTTATATAATTATATAACTTATTAAAGTAAGTTTTTGTTATATTTTATCATGTATAAATGTGTTTATATTATTTATATAATTACATATTTAGTGGTTAAAGTAATGTTTATATTGTATATTTTATCATATATAAATATTTATCATTTATATAAATAAGACTGATACTAAAATACAGAATGACATAATTAATTTACAGATATCAAAATTGGAACGCAATAGACGTAAATAATAAATATCCGAAAAAAGTAGAAACGCACATGATCATAAGATTATATATAAATGATCAAGAGATTTCGCAGCAAATTTCAAATCTGATCTTATATATACGACCATATGTAAGATTATATATAATCTTATATATAATTTAAAATAACTGATCTTATATGATCGTATAAGATTGGATCGTACAAGATAAATTTCTTTATGTGTATTTGCACTTGTTATAAATAAATAAATACACACAGTTTTTTCTCTGGAAGAAACTAAAGATCATGTTTCGCGCGACAACCTGTTCTAGGAAGAAATCGCGTTAAAATATTTCTACTTTGTTTTTTTTCCCAACACTTTTCGACAGTTTCGAAACGTCAGTTTTTTCGTTCTGTTGAAGTGATCGCAAGATATCGTAATGTTATATCGCTCGCAATTTTTGATGAGGTAAGTTTCCTTATCGAAGATAAATAAAGAAGATACAAGAGAAAACGCCTTGTCAAGAAGACAGAGGCGTTTATCTTGCAGGAAGATCGCATTGGCGTCACGAAGTACCAAACAGCAGTTCACAAGGATAAAAAATGTATCAGCTGAAGGAGGCAAGAAGAGAGCAGCGACATTGGGGAGAAAAAGCAGGAGTGGGAGAAAATATATTTCTCTTGTCTTTCCTATTCTGAAATTTCGCAGCATCCATTTCTTATCGTCTCCGCGGTCTACGTGAATTCTCCTCGCGCTCTGGGACTTCGCCCGCCGACGAATTTTATCTGACAAGCACTTTGGCGAATAGCAAGAGAGAGGGAAAGTCAGAAACGTGACAAACTGGCAGAAATAGAGAGACTGGAAGAAATAGTCGCAAGACGAAGACGAAGATGAAGAAGAAGAAGAAGAAAGAAAAGAAATGGCGAGCAAGAAAAAGAAAGTGGACGGTGAAGTTCGAAATGTGACGCGAAACGTGCGACACGTTTTCGTCCGACTCGGGGCGCGCGCAATGCTCGTTCTTCCCTCTCCTCTCTCGTTTCCACCCTTCTTTCCCTTTGTTGCACCAGAAGTGCAAGAGTCGCTCTAGCGAGCGCGATCTCGTTAACGGGATATGCGGCGTTCGCTTCTGCGTCGTAGTGCCGCTACGTCCCGCCTTCTGGTTTCCGGAGATCAAAGCGAGTCGAGGGGCCTGTTGCGACGAACAAACGGAACCTTTCGGGTGATGTTAAGCCGTGGCATTCGCTTAATTGTATACTTGTACTTCCATACGCGCGGAGGCCCACGCGTCGCCCGCGGCGCAAACCGTTTTACTACGGAAATTGTGTTCCGCCGCCGCCGCCGCCGCCGCCGCCGCCGCCGCCGCCACCGCCGCCGCCACTACCGCGGCCGAGACCAATGTCGTACCACCGACGATAACGCGGCGATTTGCGCGAGCGCGATAATTATCAACACCGCGCAACGCAATTCACTTCGTTTCGCCTCGTATCTTTAAACTCGGAGTCAACAAAAATATATGTAATATGTGTATACACATGTAATATACATATACGCGTACATAGTAGCTAGTCTTCGGATTACGGTCTCGACATGGAGAATTTTTTTTTTTTTTTTTTTTCATGCATTTTATATTTTTTTCCATTGTGAATTATGCAAGCACAAAAAATACGGAAAATTGAAACGTCACAGTTCGTGAAGTATTTCTACTATTTTAACGAAGACGTAAAAAAAAAAAAAAAGTCCCGTTAAATATGAAACGTGTAATTTCAAAAATGTGCCTGTTTCATCAGAGACAAAAGAGATAGAAGTATTATATACGTAAAAACACACACACACACACACGCGTAAAAGTTGGATTTTATATGAAAAAAGAACAGTTGGATAAATGATCATTTATTAATCACATTTTTGAACTTTTGTCAAACCGTAATGTCTCTTCTATCGGGAAGAGAAAGAGAGAGAGAGAGAGAGAGAGAGAGAGAGAGAGAGGGAGAGAGAATAAATTAAATTGCAAGAGAAATAATATATTCGCAACTTTTCGTCGTAATTGCACTTTTCCAACGATGTCAAATGTCCATTTAATTTCGTTGATAGCTGCACACACACACACACATACACACACACACATAGAGAGAGAGCCTGCGAAAGCTCTTTCGACGAGGAGCAGCCTTTATGACGCTCGAAAGAGTAAACATGCCGGAAGAGGCGCGCGATCGCGCGCGTTCGTTTAAATTCTAATATTAAGATAAGGCAGCGCTCGGGCGTCAAGCGACGACGGAGAAAAAGGCGACAAATGGCAACTGAGAGAGGGAGCGTAATAAAAGGATAGGAGGCACCGCGAAAAGCACGAGCTAGATAACTAGGACAACGTGTTTATAAGCTGTAAATTCGTCGCTCGAGATTGTCTACGTCGTCGTCGTCGTCGTCGTCGTCGCCGCCGCCGCCGCCGCCGTCGTCGTCGTCGTCGTTGTCACGTCGCCTCGCTAAGTTGAACGGAAACACGCCCGAACACACCACGTCCACGTTGTACATGTATTTACGGCCACTTTCGTCGGGCGCGAGCTACGGAACCGCCTCGGTCCGTCGCGTTCGCGTAGCTCGGTCGGGGATCACGCGAGGCCTCCGTTAAAATTCGATCAGATAATCTTGTTTGCGCGACGATTAGGGCGACCAAATTCTTCTTCGACCACATTTTCTCTCCCCCTAAGCGGCCGGCCGCGTATATTCACCGCCGGATGTCAGCGTCGACTCGAGGGCGCATAAATTTCCAGCTAATCAACGTCTACTACGTCGAGAGTCATTCAACAAGGGTGGATTTTTATCTTTCGCTTGCTTCTCTCTCTCTCTCTCTCTCTTCCTCTGCCGCGCTAAAGCTCTGACCTAAATGCGAAACCGGGTCGGAGATTCGAGTTGGATCTCTTTCTCTTCAAGAAACAGAACATTTGCAAACGTGGAACGAAGGTATGCGCGCATAGCCGGTTCGTTGATTATTACCGAGCACGTTGAGATGGAGCACAAGCGAGAAACTCAGACAAACTCGGCAAAGTTTGACGGTATTATTAGTTTCGAAGACTCATAGCGCTTCTAGAATCTGTTTGCCTGACCGTTGCGCGCGATCTGTCAGGATTTAAAAAAATCGCCAATTTTCTTTACGTTCCTCGAAATTAACGCGACTCGTCTCTTAGCGAGGAAAGAAAACTATTTTTTTTTTTTTATTACAGAATTCAACAAGCCGCGTATTTAGCAATCATTGAATCATTTCCGTGCTCTCTTTCGAACAAACTATTTTTTTTTGTTTTCTAATTCAATGATATGATAAAAAAAAGTACTTAAAAAAAAAATGTATATCAATAGTAAAACACTGTAACAAACAAATTCATGTGTAGATAAATTGTCGAAACACTATTTGAAATATCAGAGACACTACAATGCTTGCGAAGGGATTTTCGTGTAAAACCGAAACGTTTTCATGTGTGTTTGCTGGAAAATACGGAAATGGCGATGTGCGATCGAGTTTACTTAAATTTATTGCCGGACAAATGAAAAAGAAAAAAAAATACATACGTTTCGCATAAAAAATATGACTTGTGCGATATAAAATCTATGACTGTGGTTAAAAAGTTTTATAAAAACATATTCTGAAAACGAGTAGTTCTTTTCATCCGATTTTTGACACGTTAATTTCACCTCTCGTCTGTTTAATAAATGTTTAAACTTGTCGAATTTTCGTTTCGTTAGCGATTTTAACGCAGCGTTTCTCATCAACGCGCCCGATCTTTAATAAGGTTAAAGCACCCGCGCGCGGTCCGAGTTGAGCATTTATCAACCGAGATGGTTGCGTTTTCTCGGGGAAAAGGTTGGAAAACCACTGATCCGGCGGTAGCGATCGAACGGGCGCGCGTTCTTCTCTTCGCGAGAGTGCGCCGACGAAGGATTTACCGTCATTGGCAAGTCGCGAGGATCGCGGGACAATTTGTCCAGCGTTCGCACGTTCGTACATTCTGGGCGCGCCGAGTTTCTCTCGAATGCAATGGACCTTCGCGCGCATAATAGTTTTCCAGGAACGTACATACATATATATATATATATATATATACCGGAAGTTCGTCGTCCGTGCGACCGCGCGCTCCGAGTTTATCTCTTTCTCTCTCCTTCTATCTCTCCTATCTCCCATCTCCTCTCTTTCCACGTTACTCTAACAACTATTTGCTTTCCAGGTGACCTTAATCTAGGAAATGGTCACTAAGAGGCGTTCTCTCTACAAATGCAACCAGAGAGAAGAGACACGGAGACAAGAGAAAACGACGGCGAGAGAAAACAGAGAGAGAGAGAGAGAGAGCGCGATGAGGAACGAAAAAGAAGGATGAGAGAAAAATGGATGATATATCAAAAACGGGAGGGTAAGGGAATATATATATATAGTTCGAAGAGAGGTGTGTGTGTGTGTGTGGAAATATTGTACTTATATCGTTGTCCCCCGAGTGATGCGCATACACACGCCGCAGCATATCCTTTATGTCAATACCAGGACCTAGTAACCTCAGGCGCACGGGTTCTCTCTCCACCCGATATAAACTCGCTCGCTCGCGTATACGAGGTTACAAGTGGCTAAAAGATCGGAAATGCAACATGTTTCCCTCTTTCCGCATAAAATATGCGCCCTGCCCGAATATCTATTGCGCGTATTCGTTTCTCTTACATCCACTCGCGCGCGCGAAACATCTTTCCCCCCCCCCCGCCCCAACGTATAGACGTAGACATTTTCCGCTACGAATATCTCGGTTTGAAAACGCGATATTTTTTTTTTTTTTTTATTTCTTTTATTATTATTATTATTATTATTTATTACAACACCGTCGCGCGCCGAAGACGCAAAGCCTTCCTCGGATTGATTCGGGGGAAACGTGCATGAAATAAAAACGAACGAACGAATAACGCGCGCGATAACGTATTTTCACGGTTGTCGGCGAATGTGCAAATAGCGTGAAATTGACAGTCGGAAGCTCCGCTGGGGACGGAAATGTGCGCTATCTCAAAACTTGAGGATACAACGACGCGTTATATATACGCGACGAGTTTCAAGAAGAGGAGAAAGAGTAAAACCGCGCTAGAGACTATTCTCGTGGAAATTCGTCGTAGCCGCGAAAAGGTGGAATTCGTAACGACCATCGTCGTCGTCGTCGTCGTCGTCGTTGCCGCTGCCGTCGTCGTCGACGTCGTCGTCGTCGTCGTCGTCGTCGTCGTTGTCGTCGTCGGTGTCATCGTCATTGTCTCGCCGTCGGCACAAAACGTCGTTCAAGACGAAGATTTCTTACCTCCTTGCCGGGAGTTGAAGGCGCCGGTGCTTCCTGCGATGATTAGAAGCAGCAGCGGGCTTAATAAGACTCTCGAGGAAAGCGGCATCTTTCCTATACTCCTCTACCGGCGCTTGCGCGACACGGGCGGCTCCCCTTAGCCGGCTTCCCTCATCACAGCCCTCCTGTAAGAATAAAAGATAAGGGATATAAGAGACGCGAGACGGTTTTCGTCAACGAAAATGAGTCTCTCGCGAAAGAACGTCCCCCTCCCCCCCTTGTCATCAGAACGAATGACAGCCCATCGAGCTGCATGCGACGGACGCACACATTTCGTCGGAGAACATTTCTGACACGCTCGTTGTGCGCGTTGCGACAAATATTTAGAGAAGACGACGAAGCTATTATTAGCGGTGGTGTTTTATGAAAATAAAACGACATCGATGTATAATCGAAACGCGCGATGTGACCAGTTTTATCTCGAGAGAATGCGATAATAATTGTCGGACGGAGCTATTTCGGTGTTCTGGGACAAATACAAAATGAATATCTGTCAGAGAGACGATGAGAAACACTAGGTCTAAAATATACGGACGAGAGTAGCAGCGAACAATGCGAGACAATGTGAAAACAATTAGATTAATTAATAAAAAAAAAAAAAAACGTTGTACTCTTTCACCGCAAAAAAAAGTTATTCACACAGTTGGGTGAATTAAACAAACTTATTAATTTGCGACAATTTGAGGCATCGTTTGCAAGCTTTTTTTTTTTATTGTAATTTACGTGCTTTTTTTATTTAAAAAATTTTTAATGTTTTGTGTTAAGTATTTTCTCAAGAGAGAAGCGGAATAATTCACGTGAGAGAGAGAGAGTAGCGAGAGGAACTCAATGTGTGCGAGCGAGAGAGAGAATCCAATGTCACCTCTTCAAGCGTTCCATCGTCTGGAATAGCCAGCGGTCGCGTAGCGCGCGCGTTTGACGTTGAATGGCATGAACGCGGGATAGAACGGCGGCTTATCTTTCGCCGTGTGCCGTGTTTCTCCGGCTTACTTATTTTCGTCCATTCTTACGCGGTCGCGAACACAGCGAGCGAATACGAGAACGAGACCCACAGATGGGGGGCGAGACGGAACGAGACGAGACGTTCAAGGGGGGGAATGACAGAGGGAGAACGCGGACGGCCCCCGGGGCGCGTTGGGTTTCCATTATGCTAAACCGCAAATGGAGTCCTGCGATCGAGTGTCTCTCCGCGCGGCCGCCCCCGAAGGCGCACAATGGCGCTCTTCTATAAGGCTCCTAAGGTGTAATGTTACGTAGAAATTAAATTCGCCCGTATTCTCTCGCTTTCTCTCTTTCTCGCTCTCTCTCTCTCTCTCTCTCTCTTTCTCGCCGCTGCCCGTGCCGTCTTCTCGTTCGCGAACGCGAGCTGGCGACGACTCGTCACCGCGAGAACTCGTCATTGTCGCGTTTCGTTCCGCAACGTCGTCGCGACAAGCGGCACCGGCGTGACACTCGAGCTTTTTACGCTGAGAACGCATTTGCGACGATGACTTTTGTGGCTTCCCATGAAAAACGTTCTTTCTCGGAGCGACGGCGGGAAATCGCACGGGATATTAATGGTGTATATGTATATATATATATACACACACACACACACACACACACACCGCGGGGATTTTACGCGACGCGAAGATAGAATTCAACGCGCGCGCACGCGCATCCTTCTGTCTATGCGTTCTTCGACGAATTCGGTTACCTTCTCTTCCGTGTGAAACTCTCTCTTGTTTGTAGAAAACATAATGTCTATCCACGTGCGACGTTTCCCGCGGAAAAATAAATCTGAGTGAAATTTGAAATTAAAATTTTTTATATGCGTCTTTCCGGAGATTTGCTGCATAGGCAGTTTTGTAAAGAGGGAAACGCGACGTATGCACGACCCGAGAAGGAATATTGGAGCCGCGGGGAGAGGTTTTCCTCTCGCGCCCGCGCGCGACGCAGCTTTTCCTCTCTCAAGGACTCGATTACAGACGGACAATTTTATTTAGGTATCCTGAGCTTTTTCATATTTTAGTTTCTCTTTTTCGTCCCGGCTATACCGACAGGGGTTTACAACCTGTTATATATACGTATATATATATATATATATATATATATATGTATATGAATACGCGCAGTGCTTTCACGGTGATGCTTTCGCCGCAAAATTTAAAGATCTTTTTTTAGTTCCTCCCTCCCGCGCGCACGTTTGATCGATTTCGAGTAGACGTTAGATTTGCAGCTTTGAACGCAAGAACGATATGAAAATATATACATTTCCGTATATACTTCGCTTTTTGAGATAGCGTGTGCGGCGGGTAAATATATATCCGATACACCATTAACCTTAAACACGATAGTCTCTTCCAGCAATTAAATGTGATATCACGCGCGAACGTTTAAATTTGTTTCAACAACAAATATGTTTCCTTTTAATTTGTTTGCCCGTCCGTTATTCCGTTTATATCTCCCCTCTCCCGCTTCCCGTCCGCTTTGGTTGAAAAATATTAAAGAGCAAATTGAAAATATCAACGGCGACAAAATGTTCAGAGAGAGAGAAAGAGAGAGAGAGAGAGAGAGAGAGAGAGAGAGAGAGAGAGAGAGAGAGAGCGAGCAGAGGCACACAATCTGGAGTAATATCCAAAGTCAGATAGAAAATCATTGTCGTGTAAGTAATTCTTGACATTTGAAGCGCCACATAAATTATTTTCTTACTAACTAATGCAGCGAATAATTAAGGCGATAATAAAGTTAAATTAAAATTTGAGATTACATCTGCCTTGGTGGTGGAAAACTACGAGCGAGAAACTGAAGATAGAACTTGGAAATGGAAAGCTAATTTCATTTCAGCGAGAGCTGATCTCGCTGTCGCAATATTTGCGCGGAAAAAATTTTTATGGCTTTCGAAGCACAACGTAGTAGTTCAAACCGCGACTCGCGCGCGGCGAAGTCATTACCATTGCATTTCTGCTTTCTCTCCCTCGATATTACGCATCGCAAATGAACATGAAAATTAAGACACGTCCTACACTAGCGCGGAGAGAGGAGCAGCAACAAACGGGCTCGGGCTCGGGCACGTCGAGATTAGCGGGATCGTCTTGCCGCGGAATTCATTCATCCATTGCCGCATTTGATGAAGACTTGAAGAAGAGACAGAGGCAAAGATAAAGTGCGGCGTAAATGCAAATAGAAACACGTCAGAGAATTTCCGTTCTCTCTCTCTCTCTCTCTCTTTCCCGCGTTAAAGAACATTTAATGATATTTTTGAATATTTGTTTGCTTTGTGAAACAACACATCCACTTGTACGTACTCGATTGTTGTCGTTTGTGAAAAAAAACATAAAAGGCGGACATTTCAAAAGAGACCGCCGTGTGCCAGAGGCTCGCCTGCCGGTATCTCGCGTACTTACTGATAAATAAAAGCGCGCGCGTGCGAGAAAATCGCGAAAGCTTCTTCTTCTTCTTCTTGCAAGCATCGCGCCACCAGATATATATTCCAATACGCGCGACCGACGTTTTAAACGCTCAAACATCTTTTTCCTTCAGTTTTACGTGACAATACAGGTGGATTCCCGGCTCTCTAGTTCGCCTCCCGAACAACATCGGAGATTTACAATGTTGGTTCAACGTTTACTTGCACCGTCGTATGTTTAGAAGACAAAGAATAACAGTTCGGGGAGAAAGAAGGGCGATAGAGAGAGGGGGGGGGGGGCGAGAAAGACGGAAAGCGAGAGATAAGGCCGTCCAACAACATTGTTTCTTCTCGCGGAACATCCTTGTCGTTTTAAAGCCCGCTTCGCAGCAGCAGCAGCAGCAGCAGCGCGGGGGGAGTGGAGAAAAGCTTCCGCTTTGACGGTTTCCTTATTGATCGCGCAAATTGTATTCGTTGAACGAACCTGAGGGATTGCAATAGTGGCGCGACGCGATTGCGATGATATTGTCGGGAAGATGATGCGAGAAATTGGAAACGGAGAGGAGAGAAATTCTCCAAGTCTCCGGAGGAGAACGAGTGTGTCTAAAAAACCTATAAAGCTCATCGCTTTACAAACTTCCGTCCAAAGAATAATTCATGTAACGACTTTTTGCTCGCGTTGAATTTTTCCGGAGGAACAAAAAAAAACAATATAATTGTTTGCGTTTTTGTAAGACCGTATCGTGTTTTTTTTTTTTTTTTTTACATCGTGTTGTAACGGAAAGCGTTATTAGATTTATATGCCGCTTCTCAAGGTTGTCGGATTTACAGAAAGTTCTCTCTCGAAAATCTTCCGAAATTTCTCTCGTCCTCGGAAGTTATCCGATATTATATGACACACAGGCTCATATTCGAGCTCAGAGAGAGAGAGAGAGAGAGAGAGCCTCGATTTGTCCACCGCGAACTTTCTATAACGCGCCGATGTGTGAAATGTGAAGCACGCCGGCATCTTAAAAATCGAAGAAAATACTTCACGCGCAATCGATACCCGCGCGCTCTGCCACGCTCAGCGGCTCGCAAGATGCAAATGGACCACTTTCACGTGTCATCGCTTATAAATCTCTCTTTTCTTCGTTCGGATATTTGCCAGAATGTGGGGAGTAAGTGACGAGAAGGGAAGAAGCGATATCGTAGGCATTCGGAAAAAAAAAACGAGAAACGGCGATGTGTGCAACTAAAGAAAGAGAGCAACTAAAAAAAGATTAAAAAAAAAAATATATATATATATATATATATATATATATATATATATATATTAGGTCTACCGGAAAGTTCTGTCTGTTTTTGGAATAAAACAAAATACAAATTTTTCTTAATTTTTCAAAAATGGGATATACACCGAAAAAATTATATTCTTGTAAGTAGAAGATTTTATACTTAAAAAATCTTCTTNAAGATTTTAGATGATATTCTTCTGAAATTAAGAATATATTCTTAATTTAAGAATATAGTCTTTTTCGATAGTAAGATATATATGTTTTTCTATAGAGGCTTTTTTTTTATATTCTAATCAGTATATATTCGTATCAATATTACTATTTAGAGGATTTTCCTTTTAAAATAAGAAACTCTTGTTGACGCCTATTTTAGTATAAAATATACTTAAAGTAAGTGGGATATTCTCAAAAGAAGAATACAATTTTTTCGGTGTACAAATTGCCCTCACGCTGGCAAGAAATCATTAATATATATATAATAATGGCAATTATATTATTTAATAAAAAGTTTATTGACGGTAAGAAAAATTTGTATTTTGTTTTATTCCAAAAACGGACAGAACTTTCCGGTAGACCTAATATATATATATATATATATGTAGAAAAGCAACGCGTTAGTTCTAAGCTGGCAAACAATTGTTCCTATTCTCCAAAAAATTTCCGTGGAGCTACGAACGTATATATAGAAGAGTTTTTCCTTCTTCTCCTTTCCGTTTCTTCTTCTCCTTCTTCTTCTTCTTCTTCTTCTTCTTTTGTCGCGTCTGGCGAACGCGTACCGCGCATCTCGAGATCGGCCATTTGCCAGACGAAATTGAAGATTTGCGCCGTTGGTTCGCCGGTTATTATCGGCGAAGCGTATAGATGAAGGGAAAAAAGGATCGGGAGCGCGCGAGGGAGCGCGAGGGATAAAAAAAAAAAAACCGTCGATGGGAGGGGAATTGGCGTGAAGAGAGGAACTTTGGCAAAGATGGAAAGGTGAAGAAGTAAGTACGAAAAGAAGAAGAAAGAGTGCAGTCGCACTGGTTTACTCACCGCTGGTGGAGTCTCGGAACGATTCTTTTTCGCGTCGCGAAAAAAAGATGGAGAGAAAAGCGGGAGGAGGAGGGGGGAAAAGCGAGATGGGGAAAAAGGGACGACAATGTTGTGACGCGGAAGGCAAAACTTGCTCGGAACTTTGATGGACGATTCGACGACGATGAAGCCGGACGACCCCGCCGCTGTTGCCCGGTGCTCCTATGAACTGGAAGAAGATACGATCGCAAAGCTTCGCGCCAAGTCCTTTCGGACTGTGAGTGAGTTGTGCGAACTTATATTTGGGGTTGTGTGCTCTCTCTCTCTCTCTCTCTTTCTCTCTCTTTTTCTCTCTAGGCGAGACCCTGCTTAGCTCCCGCTCGGCCCCGATAACATTTTCTAAAGCGTGCTCCATGAAGATTGCGCCTTCCTTCTGTGAAGGGTAAACGCAGGAAATTGGAAACCGATAAAGCAGCGCAGTTTAGCGAATCGTATTATATTGGTTTGCATTATTTGCAAGCTGCGTTAGTTCGATTCTTGTTTTAATCGCCTGAGATCGAGTAATTGTTTACTCAATTATTTAATAACGAAAACACTTCTCCTCCTTGGGGCGCTGTTATTCGAGAAGAAACAATTCGCTCTTCGCGCGCGATGGAACATTTTTTGGAAATGAGAGGACCACCCGAAGTCGCATTGAATGAGTAATTATCTTGCGATATCTGGGAATTTAAAAACACTTCGCAACGCGGGATTTGAAAGTTTAAAATTGTCGTCGGAGGAAATTGCACCGTAATCGACTCGATCGCGATTTCTCGCCTTCCAATCGTTAACGCGCGCAACACATTCTCCCCCGTTCTCCTCCTCTATAATTATTCTCTCGTTCTCTCTCTTTCTCTCTCTCTCTCTTCCCGTTTGTGTGTGTATCACACGGATCCCCACGCAAATGAACGTACAATTTACCGCACGCGTTTCCACGAGTCTCTCTTTCCCCGTTCGCGTTGGCTTGGAGGAAGATTCCTCGGCATCGACGCCGCCGGGGAATCGAGAGGACGATTCCACCACACACACACATCCCGTAATCCTTTTCCGCCCGCCCCGTCCCTGACTCTCTCTCTCTCTCTCTCTCTCTCTCTCTCTCTCTCGGAATACGCGATTCTCCGTGCCGCGTGGAGCCAATTACATCGTAAGAAACGTTAACTTAGTTTGTCAAGCAGTTAGCACGAGGGAGGGTAGTCTTACCTCCCTCAACGTACGTATACATCCCATGGCGATAACGGCGCCGCGGGACGAGGAGATATCAAGTTATAGTTGGGAACATCCTTCCGCTCGCTCTATCCGCTCTATCAGCTCGGAAGCATACGCGTATAAAGGACGGATCCACGCGGAGTAGTGAGAGAACGGCCAGAGAATTTCCAGGATCGCGGCTGTGCAAATTGCGAGAGTCCGTCCCGTTGACGCGACTCCAACTCTAGCTCGTTTATCGCTGTAAGCAATTTCAATATCGAAGATCTCAAACTGCGCGCAAATCACAAGATATTATATTGGAATATAATACTTGATGTTTGTTACCACTAGCGCAACACAGACGCGTGCTACGCGCACGTTATTATTGTTTTTTGTTTTATTGTAACATGTAGTGTCAGTGAACACAACCTGTCATCGCGCGATGACAACTAGTATATACGTCTTACAAATCATATAATACACATTAGAGAGATGTCAGAAATAACGTAACGTAAATAACATAAACATCAAGCTCGAAAAATAAAAGAAAGAGAGGAGAATGGAAAAACATGTGACTAAAGTCACGTGACAAGAAAAACGGCAAAAAAGAGAATATATATATTATATGTATATAATATTATATATATTATATATATATTATATATATATATATAATACACACACACACACACAGTGATCCCGCCAAGGTCGCGCGGCCGAGGTCAATGACCCGCCAAGGCCGCGCGGCCGAGGTCAGTGACCCGCCAAGGCCGCGCGGCCGAGGTCAGTNGAGGTCAGTGACCCGCCAAGGCCGCGCGGCCGAGGTCAGTGACCCGCCAAGGCCGCGCGGCCGAGGTCAGTGACCCGTCAAGGCCGCGCGGCCGAGAATGACCTCACCGCGGTCACGCGACCGAGATCAGTGATCTTACGGTAGTATATATATAATAAATATAATAGAATATAAAGTATAATATTATAAATATATATATATGTATAATAAATTATATGTATAATATATATTATTTAATGTTATATATAATATAAATTACAGTCACGTTATTTTAAGTCACGTGTTGTTTTTCTACTCTTTCCTGTCACGTGACTTTACTTTAGTCACGTTTTTAATTTTCTCCACGCTTGCATAATCGAAGATTGTAGACTTTTTGGCTGCGTTCCGATATTCACTGCCACAGTACTGGAAAATCCACAGCGCACGTGACGCGAAGTATAGATTTTTAGTACTGGCAGTGAATATCGGAAGTCCTTTTTTTATCGCTGGAACAGAGAGTTTAACAACACGTTGTTTTCCAAAATTACGAATGTTTCTTCGGAAGAGAACGTTCGAGAGAGAGACATTCGTTTCATATCTCAGCGACACTTAACGTGCATCTGTGTGTAACGCGATAAAGACACCGTCGGATCATACTTATATACATTGTAATCGCTTCTAAAGCTTCCACCTCAAACATCCAACCCGTTCCTTCCTTGCGTCCTTTCCCTTCGGCTTTGAGAAACTGCGGCGCGGCTCAGACTGGGGAATTAACAAACGTATATATCGAAAATCGGGTCATGCCCGTCGTCATGGGGGGGCCCTGTAAAGTTTCCCCGAATCCTCGGCGAAACGAGGTACGAAACCAATTTCGCGCGGTAACCAATTATGTTGTAAGAAACAACGTTCTCGGACGAGTTACGGCGTCTCGAGGGAGGGCGCATCGAGTTTGCGAGAAGGTTCGGAATCAAACTTATTCTAATTATGCGGAAGAAGGTTTGTTGTGGTCGAAACGCTACATCACCTACGAAATTTCTTGTGTCTGAACAACAAATTCCAAAAAAAAAAGATGCAAAGCGATAAATAATTATATAAAAACAATTATCACATTTGTAATTGTCGCGTACAATACTTTTCTCTCTTTCTTCGATTTAAAAAAACTTCCCGCTCTCTTTACGCTATTACGCTTGAGCGCGAAGGTCTCTCGATCCCTTCGCCGTGTCGCAGAAATTGCTAATCAGCGCGCCCAAGTTTTTCCCCGATCGTAAATCACCTTCTCGGGAATTATCGGGAGAGGGTTCTTTAAATTCTCCGTGCCCGTGAACATCGTGTAATATAAAACATTTACGTTCGACTGCGCGTTTTGTGCTTTTACGCCTCTCATTCCCGAAATCGTATATATGCGAGCCGCGAAAATCGTTCTCGCGCGTTGAATTGTTTTCCCCATAGAACAGAAGCGACTAAACCGAATATCGGCGCGCGTTAGTTGAGCGGAAGCGCGCGCGTAAAAAAAATCCGTACCTCCTATCTTACGCGTATTCCCCGGACGATATCCGACGCGCGAGAAGACAGAAGCCGTTTACGCGGCAGAGAGATGATTTCGACTTGGCGCGGGGGGGAGAGCGCCAAGTCGAAGTCTTGGAGGAGGGTGGCTCCACGGAGGGGGCGATGTTGGCGGCGGTGCGGCGAGGCGAGTCGTACGAAGTCGTGCTAAGCAACTTAGATTAGTTGAATCGACTGGTCTTGGCTGGCGAACCGCCAGGCCAAATTGTCAAGAGAATTGCTCTCGAGGTCTTGCCACCACATCGGGAGGTGAACGCGCGATCGAGCGCGGCCCCTCTCCCTCTCGTCGTTTTCCTCTTCTACTTTTCACCCGTCGTGTTCTTTCATGCGCGCCGAAACAAAGAGAGAGAGAGAGAGGAAACCGTTCTCCCTTCGTCGTTGACGTAGGACGGAAATCTAATTCGCGGGAATGGACGTCGTTGATTGTATTCTTGCGGCATGACCCCTCGTCTCTCTCACGCGAAACGGAAAAATCCCGATGGCGCTTACCAAAAAATTCTTCCCTCGCGAAATTTCGCTCGCGCGCTCGCGCTTGTCGTGAAATTGAATCGATATTTGTCTTCGTGCGAAAAATCATATTGTTTCTTCGACGCGCGATGCGTGCGCGCTCTCTGGGTTATGAGTATAGACGCGCGCGCGCGCGCGCTATCGGCGCACGCTAAGGAAATAAACCGGAAACGTGTAATCGCGGCACATTTTCGAAAAATTATAGGAAATCTATAACAAAATTGTGAGAAATTGAATTGTTGTCACACACGTGGTCCGCTGCCGAATATATATACAGTAATATCGATGCCCGACAACTTGGCAACACACACACACATACACACACGTTGTCGTACACGTGATATTTGCCGCAGAATTTTACACAATATCCGAACGCAAATGCTTTCTCTCTCTCTCTTTCTTTCTTTCCGAGACGATTACATTATTCTTGTGCATAAAATGAATACAGAAATAGCTTTGTGTGCGTCCGCGACATTAATTTATATGCGTTTACAATAACGTGGTGATTATCGAAATTGACGCGGAGAATTAAAACAATACACACGCGTGGTCGAGTAATTATACCGTTGTTGTTGTCAAAACCGTCGCGAATGTTTAGCGTTATATATCAGGTCTACCGGAAAGTTCTGTCCGTTTTTGGAATAAAACAAAATACAAATTTTTCTTAATTTTTCAAAAATGGGATATACACCAAAAAAATTATATTCTTGTAAGTAGAAGATTTTATACTTAAAAAATCTTCTTCAAGATTTTAGATGATATTCTTCTGAAATATTAAGAATATATTCTTAATTTAAGAATATAGTCTTTTTCGATAGTGAGATATATATGTTTTTCTATAGAGGCTTTTTATATTCTAATCAGTATATATTCTTATCAATATTACTATTTAGAGGATTTTCCTCTTAAAATAAGAAACTCTTCTTGGCGCCTAT
>NW_018020710.1:213066-238027 GCF_002006095.1 Pseudomyrmex gracilis
GTAAGTAGAAGATTTTATACTTAAAAAATCTTCTTAAAGATTTTAGATGATATTCTTCTGAAATTAAGAATATATTCTTTATTTAAGAATATAGTCTTTTTTGATAGTAAGATATATATGTTTTTCTATAGAGGCTTTTTTTTTATATTCTAATCAGTATATATTCGTATCAATATTACTATTTAGAGGATTTTCCTCTTAAAATAAGAAATTCTTCTTGGCGCCTATTTTAGTATAAAATATACTTAAAGTAAGTGGGATTTCCTCAAAACAAGAATACAATTTTTTCGGTGTACAAATTGCCCTCACGCTGGCAAGAAATCATTAATAACAATGGCAATTATATTATTTAATAAAAGTTTATTGACGGTAAGAAAAATTTGTATTTTGTTTTATTCCAAAAACGGACAGAACTTTCCGGTAGACCTAATATATGATCAGTATCGATTGTACAAGCGATACAATAAAAAAGCCACGCTCCTTTTGACACGCGTGCGTGTCTAAAGTTAATTTTTACGAAAGAGAGAGAGATATATATTATGGATGCGCAAGTTTTCGCTCTTGTATGTATTTTTTAATTAAAAATACGAGAAAATGTGTTTCTCGAACCGCGTATATACGTTTTTTTTTTTTGCTTCAATTCTTTTTCTCGAATCCGTTTAATATATATAAAAACCTTATCTGTGCCGGACTTGTATCGCCTATTGAATCGGATGTAATTTCTCGTCGCTCGTCAAAGAGAAAACGTTAAAATGTCACGGAAGAAGCCATCGAATAAAGGTGAAATTAAGCGATTTCTCGTCTTCGAGATCACGAAAACTTAAGAACCGACGACGACAACGACGACGACGACGACGATTCGTTCGTCGGCAGATACGGCCGACGTTAAAACCAATGGTCGGCTGTCTCGTGACTCGCGCGCGCTCAGCTTACCGCGCTCGTCAAAGGTGCTTTTATCCAGATCCTTTATTTCCGACCCGATCGACGTTGTATGGGTACGGCACGCCAATTCGTTTTATTGGATTCTCTCTCTGCGTAAAGGGCGCGGCGCCGTTTTTCCGAGTTTCGCCGGGCGGCGAAGAAGCTTCGGCCGCGGCCTCATCTATCATCCGTCTGCGCGCCGCGCCGAGTCATTTAACAAACGTCTCTTCGAGATCCCATATTGCGCCGATGCTCGTTCGAGCGGGTGGGCGGGCGCGTTGTTCGCGGGCATTTTAACGCAATCGTTCATGATCGCGAAACCCATTATAATTATGGAAAATGCGCGATATAACGTATGTATTTGGTTTAATAAAACGAGTTCGCGTTCGTTTTAGAAAAATGTGAACGAAAGTTCCGGAAGAACGGAATAAATAAAATTTGCTTTCTTTGAGATTTTTTGCTTTCTCGCAGAAAGAAGAGTGGCTTAAAGCTTTTTACATGTTACACGTGCGTGTATGTAATGTAATTTTTTTTTCTCGTTTATAAATTTTATTTTTTTTTTAAAGATATACACCGCCATATTTCTCTTCTTTATTTTTCAACCAACCTCGTTGCGCACGCAGTTAGGTGTACTTACGCTTACGTTCTTATAACTCTGTATTTCATATTCTCTCTCTCTCTCTCTCTGTCTGTCTCTCTCTTTTTCGTTCACTTTCTCGAAACTTTCCGAGACTTTGTAAAACTAATGAAATAGCCGCTCGTATCATTATATATACCGACGTCATAACTCGCTCAACTTCAAGATAAACGAACCAACGCGAGGCCGCCCGCCTTGAAAACTGCCTTCCGCACGTTTCGCAGTAATAATAAAAACGGTCGAATTTGTCGAAGAAAGCGACGCGAAGACAGGGAAGAAGAGAGGGAAAGAGAACGAGAGAGAGAGAGAGAGAGAAAACGAGAGAGAGAGAGCTTATATTGATCAAATGCTGTGCTAGTTTCCGCGCGCGATCGATAGCGCGAATGCTACTCGCCGACTTCTAGTGTGGAGCACAATCTCTCTCTCTCTCCCTCTCTCTCTCTCTCTTTCTTTCTCTCTCTCACTCACTCACTCTCTGTCTCTTCCTCTCCTCGTATCTCTCTTCGTGTTAACAAATCACGAGCTGCTTTTGTCCATATCGCGTCGCTACATCGTCGTTGTCGTCTCGCTCTGCTCGTCTTCTACAATGTTGATATTGTCCCTGAGAACCCTAAAGCGGGCGGACACGAAGGAGGTGCCGTTGGATCGTTGGCTTTGTCCTGAAACTCGCATCCTTACGTTAATTGGGAAAGCGGAAGTTTCTCCGCACCGACCGACAGTATAGACTCGCGAAAGTCCCCCCCCTTCCCCCCCCCGTTCTCGCATACGAGAGAGTATAACTTCTTCCTCTCTTCTCTCTTCTCTCTCCGCTATATATCGAAGACAAGCGACTTATAATAATTCCGACGGGCGACCTAATGCGAAAATTTACAATTACGCGATTTTGCACGGGAGTCGAGGACGTCCACGTCCAAGAGTCGTAACCGCCCTTTCCCCCCTCCCCCCCCCATCACCCCGTGAAATTAGAATGTTGCGAGAGAGAGAGAGAGAGAGAGAGAGAGCGCCAAGATTAATTGCGGCAACGTCTTAACGGTCGTTACCGTCCCATCGAGGTCGCAAAAAAAAAAAGTCGATCCCTCGAGCGACTTATCGCGCACAGCATCTAATGTTATTAATGACCCCGCGATCGATCGACGTCGTCGATAATTAAGAAGGTTTAATCTGAACATTTTCGAGGAAGTAGCGTTCGATGTATTCCGGATATTGAAGGTTGACTGAAAAAGACGGGGGCTTTTCGCGACCGTGTGTTTTTTCCAACCCGCGCTCTTTTCCTTTTTTTTATTTATTTAAGACTTGGTAATGACAAAGTTTTTGATGTTTCGAGACAAACTTCGAAAACATTGAAATCCCCTCCCTTGTCTCTAAAAAAAAAAAAAAAAAAAAAAACAGCGAGACACAATTTTTCGTTATATTTGCGAAATATATTTGTCACGCAATAAAGAGCTTAAATAAGCGAAAAACGTCTGGCATGATCGTCGCGCTGTTGTGTATCGCAACCAAGGTGCATTATTTATGCTCGCGCACATAAGGTGCGATAAGGGATTCCGCGCGCGAGGAGGACAGTTGCGCGCCTGTGCTATTCTCTTCGCGGGATTCCCCCAGTCACACGCTGTTCTGTAATAACCAACCAACGCGCATATTTCCGGATGCCGCTCCGCTCTCGCGTAGTCTTGACTGCGGCGTGCCAAACGATTCGATACGACCGGTCCGATAAACCAAAGATCGATCGTCCGAAAATACGACTTTACTTACAAGGTTCGTTCGCGAGTCCCATTAATTCTCTCGCCGCTTGCGGCCGCGTATATCGGCGACTTCGACTCGCCAATTATCCCGCAGTCTGACTTCCATCATTAACGACCTCCGATTTCTTGCGCGCGACCGCACGGTCATCAACAACCACCACGACTCCGTTAGGTAGTAGTAACTAACGGACGCTCTGTCTCGGAAACTGATACCAGTTTTGTCCAAGACGGATGAACGCCGACGTGGAGGAGGGTGGCTTTATCGGCCCGTCACGAAATCCTTATCTGTCCGTGGAGGGTTAATCTCGGCGGATCCCTTTCGCGCGGGTGCGTTATATCTCTCCTTCACCTCCGGATCTTATAACGCGGCGACGTTATATATTCTAAGCTGTGCAACGGAAAGACAACGACGACGACAATAATAACAACAACAGCGACGATGACGACAATACGACGATGATGATGTTGGCAGCATCCGACAAATGGACCGTTTATTTTGAAAGTGGTGTAAGTCCATTTTTGAAAAAAAAATGAGATATCACGTAATTCATAATTCATAATTTTGACAGATATGTTAACCTACACCGAAAAAATTATATTCTTGTAAGTAGAAGATTTTATACTTAAAAAATCTTTTTAAAGATTTTAGATGATATTCTTCTGAAATTAAGAATATATTCTTTATTTAAGAATATATTCTTTATTTAAGAATATAGTCTTTTTTGATAGTGAGATATATATGTTTTTCTATAGAGGCTTTTTATATTCTAATTAATATATATTCTTATCAATAATACTATTTAGAGGATTTTCCTCTTAAAATAAGAAACTCTTCTTGGCGCCTATTTTAGTATAAAATATACTTAAAGTAAGTGGGATATCCTCAAAACAAGAATACAATTTTTTCGGTGTATAAGTTTCTCGAAACAAAAGAAAAAATGAACTTACACCACTTTCAAAATAAACGGTCCAAATGTCAGTAGCTGACGACCGTAGCGACGAAGTCGATGATGCTGCGCCGACATTAAAATTATGAACGAACGTGCGTAACGAGAAACTGTCAACTCTCTTTGACTTCTCTATAAATTTCGACGCTACTTTAAGATCGCTTTCCTTCTCTCACATCGTTTTCTATAATATAAAAAAATCTCCTTCTTTTTCTAGAACCTATTCTATCTTTCTTTTCCTCCGTCAAATTTTCTTTCTGATTTTCTTTCTTCAATGCTCGTCGATTATTCTCTTCCATCGCTTACTGCGCGCTCCTTTCAAGAAGTTTCCGAGAAATAGACGAACGTTTCACCGACTCTCCGAAGGTATTTATCGCGTGTCTAATCGCACCCCCTGGTATTGGCTCTCAGCTTAGAGTCTATCGCAAACTAGCAGCAGCAGTCTAGGAAACAACAATTGGCGCGATCGATCCCGAATGCGGGTATCGTTCACGGCAAACTCGAACTCTAGCTTTTCGCCTCGCAGCTTCCTCCCCGCGCTCTTTCCACGTGAACGCCCTTACGTTAGAATTACGGTTCCGCCGGTAGCGCGATAACCCTCCGAAAATTCCCGCAAACTGTTTGCCGAAGTCGATTTTTAGAATCGACGGGTAAATCGCGGAACTCTTGCGATTGCGAAAGTGTTACACGCGCGAGTAAGCGCCGCGCGTGCGGCGCTGAAATAGAGAACGGACGTGGAACAGACTCGGGTGCAATGAAACCTCATAAATCGCTTCGGAGAGAAAGACCCTCAACTATATATATTCAAATAGAATTCGAGTTAGAAACCAGATCGGATGTCACACGGACGAGCTTCCTTAGAAGCAATTGAACCTGAGGGGGGGAAATTTTTGTTTTCCGTAGCCTTCCTTCGATATTTTCCGTGCGGGCAATTCTCGACGATGTTCCGTGTGCCGTCGGCGACCGAATTAAGGGGGTTCTCTCGAAAATACGAGAAAAACGTCGCGTATATCCGCCAAAGCGGAGAGTCCGCTGCAAATTGGGACATCGAAGACTTCTTTCGCCGCGCCCTCCCCCTCCCCCCCCCAATCCACAAAGCCCGATTTGTTGTCGGTAGGCGTAAGCTGATTTCGGCGTCTGGCTTTCGATTCGAGAGCGTCGCGAATGGAGATTTCAGCTACCGCGCCTTTGTCGTACCCACCTCCGTCAACGTTCTTGCCCGTACCTCGAATTGTGGATTGGAATACGCTCCGGGCTGATACGACGTCCGATTCGAATTACGATCCGCGACTGTTCGAGCGCTACCCGGAGCCGAGAGAGAGAGACAGAGAGAGAGAGAGAGAGAGAGAGCTCCCGGACTCGCCCTCGTAAAATCATATCTCACGATCGATCCGCAGCATGCGTCCGTTACCGTACCGCATATTCGGCGAATCGGTAGAGAGAGTTGCTGGGAGTAGAGGCAACGTTTGCGGAGAAAAAGAGCTGCCGCGGATCGATAGCGAGAGCCATTAATATCGAAGGAACAACGTTCCCGGACATTTATCGCTAACGCGGCTTACGCGGATTTAATGAATGATTTTGTATGTACATACGCTCTCTTTGCGGTTGATACTTGGTATCGCATTAAAAAAAAAACCCCGAACCCCGTATTTCCGGCTTTCGGAGTTCGGCTAACGTCGGAGAAAAAGTACGCGCGCGGAGTCTAATTACCATAAATTCGTACAACACGTTCCAACAATCGAGCGAAAATAACAATGTTGTGGGAACTGTGATAAAAAAAATGCAAGTTTATCAAAAGCGATTGGTAACAAGATAAGTGCGCAACCGCCGTCACGCACTCGCCGACTCGGATTTACGGCGCGCGCGCGCGAGTAACGTGTAGCGGAAGATAAAAAAAAAAAACTTCGGCGAGAGAGAATGCGGTAGTAGCTACGCGGCAAGACGCGCAAATGTGCATCAAACTGCGAGAATTATGTAACTATCTATGTAGAAATAGCGCAAAACATTCCGGAAACTTTCGAAGTTCCCTAGCAACATTCGTGTTACTAACCCGGGCACTTCGTGTCAGTAAATGTAACGAGTTCTGCAGTTTCTCTCCATCTAATTTTCCGTCTCTCTTTCCGTCTCTCCCTCCCGGGGTCTCTCGCCCGGCTTATTTCTATCGCCCATTGACTTGAAAGAGAATCCACGAGAAATAATGCGCCGACTTAATTAGACATCGACACGCAAACTGTGGGACATTGATCCGTAATTAGATTTTTTTTTTTTTTTATATATAACTCATGTATCTGAAATTTAATTTATGTGAATATAAAACAAGTGTGCGTAAACGTACGTCTCTTCGTATATATTTTTCATCGAAATCCTGAAATAAAAAAAAAAAAAAACAGACATATTTAGATAATTGTGTTAAGAAAGACAAGAAGAGATTGGAGCAAGCTTCGGGCGAGCGAGATAAAGTCCTATTGTTACCGGATCTCTTTTCGCACGCAAATAGAATTTACGAGATGAAAGAAATCGCAAATTTGACAGGTCGCAAACGAATCGAATGAACTTGTTAGATGTTACCGAAGAACGATTTGATAAGTATCCGAAACGATGCGTGCAGATATAGCGACGGTGGTCATCACATTGTCGCTGGTGTGACAAGTTTTATTTTTTGAGAAGAACAAACGTCACCGGTTCTTTATCGCACCTAGTGCGTTTGTGTGACGGCTTGTCAAAGTAGACGCTCTTTATTTTTTTTTCTCTCTCTCTCTCTCTCTCGGTGAGTTTCGACAATGCTCACACACTTGAACCGTTGTAATATGGCCAAAATTCACTCATCCGTCTTACTCGCCAAATACACGGTCTCTCTCTCGATTGCGATTTCCATTTATTTCGTGAATCCTGAAAAAGTGGCTCGATGAAAAGAAGTTTTTTTCCGAACAAACCAATGAAGTTATCGATGTTTAAATTACGTCGTTTCGAATATTTCATTGATCCGCGTGAATTTTGTATTAATTTCAAAATTAACGACCAATTAAATAGCTAAAACAGAAACCGACTGATAGACAGTAACTTAAATGATTGAACCAAACGTTAGATATTTATTAGACAGATCGCACACGCGCGATTTTGACGTATTTCGGAAATATCTCAACCGATCGCGTTTCAGCAACTATTTGAATAATTTAAAACATTTAAAAACTATTTTATATAATTTACGTGTACATATACACACACACACACACACACGATATATATTCGTTACATCCAATAGTTAATTTTATTATCACATCAAACAACTCACACACATTATCCCGTGTGAAATTCGATATTTAATATCTTAAATAATATAATGAAAGTTATACGTTAGCGCGACGCGCAAATTATATCTTTTGACCAAAATTCGGTCAACATTCAGCGCGCGGTGAAACGTAATTAGTTTTATACTTCTCCTTCACGGCTTTTTGCCGCCTCGAGGCTCAACAGAGAATCAGCGCGCTGACTTAATTAGGCGTCGAAGTGGAATTAGGAGTCAACAATGGCAGTCCACCGCTTTTCTCGACCGTCGTCAGTTTCTGTGCCTCTCTTTCTCTATCTTTCTCTTTCTTTCTCTTTCTCCGTCTCGCTTTCTTTCTGAGCTTTTTTTAGGACAAACTTCCCTCTTCGTTTCCTCGCCGATTTTGTCCCACCGCAAGCAGGACACACACACACACACACACACACTTTCTTTCCTTTTCTCTCCGCATGTTCATCCTGTCCCGCAAACCAGACCACGCTTCGTGGATCCTTTTCGCCTCGTCCTTGGTCCTGGGCTCTTGCCCGCGGTCGAAATTGCGGTTACGAACCACGCTCCGAGGTATCCGGGAAATCACGAAGAGAGCTTTACCTTTCGCTCGAGACGGGAGGAAAAGGATCGAAGGGAGAAGAGAAGAGACGTAAGCCGATTTTCAACTGGCATTCGATATACCGGCCGCGTAGTGAAACAAAGTGAACGCGGCCAGATGCCCTGAGAGCTCTGCCTGCCTGCATCTCCTTTACCTTTGTTTCATAATTCATTTATCGATCTCTCAAAGGTACGTTATAATAAATTATCTACGGATTATCGGTCGGATTGGACTCTACAACAAATGTGTTTCCGCGCACATGCATTTTCTGTTTTCCAAGCGGGCGGAGTATTGGACTTGAAAGATAAAAAACGACTAAGAGAAGATTTTCTCCCTCTCTCTCTCTCGCTTAACATTGAAAATTATTAAAAACTCCAAACATTACGATTCAATGAACAGATCAGATCTGATGCGGCAGATAAGCGGAGCGATCGAGCCTCTCGAGCGAATTTTTTCCCCGTCCGTCTGTAACTGTTTTATAAAAACGAAACCTCGGGAAAGAGCTTCGATCTGAGGTTTCCGGGCGCAACGAGACGCGGACATCGATATCGAAGATGTAGGGGACGGCTGAGGACGGAAGTCAGCAAATGCGGGAGAAGGGGCGAGTTGTATCGCGAAGTAAGCCGATTTTATGGGGGGTTTTCTCGCGGGGAATACCCACTTCGTTCACGGACCGCGCCAAACGACCTGCTGACTTCGTCAGAAAAGTGACTACTACTCGCCATCCAATAGCAGCGCGAGAACGTGCGAACTTATACACGCCGCGCTTACACACACCTCAAAATTTCCTTTCCCGCCAGCTCATACATACGGACGCGATCCGGTATTTATGTAAGGTCGCCCCCCTCTCGCGGTCTTTTACTGCCGCCCGACTTTTCGCCGCAACGCCGCAAGCTACGACGACAAAATTTTGGTTAAGTTAAAAGAGACATTTATCATCTGTCGCCTACCCGTCGAGCATTCGCCGATTTTCCGCGCGTTGCGAAAATCGCGCTCACCAGAAAAACACGCGCGACAAAATACTTTCCATAAAACCAAAAAACAATTTTTGCTGCAATTTATTTTCTTCCTCGACAATTAAATTTATTGACGTTATTTATTCTCCCGTCACGGGAAACCGATTATTACCGAGGCGAGGAGGAAAGGCGAGGGGGGAGTTCGAACTATATTAAAAAATGATAAAGCGTTGCAACATGTTAGAACTCTTGCACCGCTCTATTCTTTCTCCCAGCGACGAAATATCGGTTAACTAAGAAGAAAATTTTATCCAGCCGGGTAGTCACACACAACTCAACGCTCCTTCTCTTCTACATGAACTAGTTTTAAGTTTTCTAAGATGAGTAATGCTTGTAAAGGAAAGTTGCGAACCCTTATCTTCCTTAAAGAAGATTTTATGAAGTTATGTGGTACAGTTAAGTTCGTTACTCGATACGGCGCAACCTGTTTTTTAACTCGTTTATTAAATTAAAATATCATCCCCGTTTTCAAAAATATAATCGCAGATCATTCACGTTTTTCAAAGTTTCAATTTCTTCTTCCATTAACGTCGAACGTTTTTTTTTTTTTCTCGCAGAAGAGTCGCGCCGCGGAAAATCCATTCATAATTTTCAAAACGTCGGAATTACGGGCCGCTTCTGTAGAAATCAATATTGTACACCACCGATAACGCTTGAAAATAAAATTTCTTTGCGCGCGTTTGTTTTTAGAAAATAAGTCGTCACTGAAACCAACGTCGAATCTCGCGCGTTCCAAAGAATAACTAATCGCAATAGAACTCGAGGAATTTTATTCATCAAATCGCTCGACTGAATGGATTCATTAGAAAAAATCGGATTTCGAACCGAATTCATTGGATGCGGCAAGCGAGGTCGTGCGGATATCGCGAGTGCCCATATATATATAACCAAGGACGTAAAGACTCACTGAATTTCATGGTTTGAGTAATTTCACGCGATCGCGGTCTCAATTAAAGCAATATTTCAGCTCGAAAAATCGCATTTTGGTCCAATCAATGCAACGATGAGATCCAAATTGCTGGACGGAGGTATCATCAAAATTCTACGCCCCAGTTACGTATGTGGACAGCCATTACAAAAAAAAAAAAAAAAAAAAAAAAACATTTATACGCGTACAGCGCAAATCTTTCCGAACATTTAATTTAGAAAACGTATACATGTGTGTGTGTATACGTGGTTTGATCAAATAACATCCGGATTGCGCGGGATCTCTCTTCATATTCAGTAAGCGAAGGAGGAAAATAGCGACAAGGTATTGTAACATATTCGCTTGTGGATTTGTTACTTCGTCATTAAAAGGTCATTTTGTTTGAGAGCGATAGTGGAGGGGTTTCTTGTTATTCAAGTTTTTTCACCCCCTAGCGATTTTTAAAATGGAACTAATTGAAGGAACAACGTGTGAAATTTTGTTTTAAACTTGAAAAAACGGCGACAGTAACATACGAACATTTTTCAAAACGGCATTCGGAGAGAAGATTTGTTGCGAGTCATGCAAAACAGACTCGCAATCGAACACGTGTACAATCCCGAGTCGAAATTTAGCGTCTACATTGAACCTCAATTCCTTTTTTTTTTTTTTGTAGGAGTAAGAGAGAAGGTAGATCCTACTTTGACGCTGCTATACGTCCGAAATTTCTTTTTTTGTCTGCTAAAATTTTAAAGTAGGGTTCAATTCTCAGATCAGGCTGCGCATTGCAGGCTCTGATAGGCTCAAAATAGGCTCCGATAGGCTCAAAGTAGGAGTAAGAAAAAAAGTAGATGCTACTTTGACGCTGCTATACGTCCGAAATTTCCTTTTTTCAAAAATTGAGGTTCAATGTGGACGCTAAATTTCGACTCGGGATATCTTGTCACTTTTATCTCTCAACTATGGAGAGACATCCGAGTATTGTAATATGTATAAAACTTTAATCGATTAAATTAATTTATTTTGTTTTAATTATATTATTATTTTATATCATATATTATATATTATATTATTATTTTATTTATATTATATTATTTACAAGAAATTTGAAGGAATATTAAAGAAACCAGAGTCCGTACGTAGCTCTCGCACAAACGTCGCAGTGTCAAATCGGGCGATCCGAGTTGGCGAGCAAATTGTCGTTGAAACTCACGTTAGTCGAGCGTGGTAATCCGACCTATAACTTCGTTCAGGCTGCAAGAAGGTAAACTTCGTGGCGGGGACACAAACACATGTGTATGTACGGCCGCAAACCCGGCAAGGGTGGATTACACGGACAGCATGGCTCGATGTTGTAGCGTCGACGACGACGACGACGACGACGACGACGACGACGAAAAATCGAAACCCGCGGGACCGCACCGCTGCGCTCCGGTTCGGGTCGACGCACACGAATCGCGCACGCATTCCAAGAACTGGGCGAAATCTGATCAATGCGAATCTCGACGCGAGATGCAACTGCGCGGAGAGACGCGACCGCAAACAATGGCTGCAGCGGATACGAGCGGCGTTGTTCGTGCGAAAGGAAGAGTGAAATCAAATCTGAAGAAACAGACTTGATCCATGGATTTCCAATTTTAAAGCGGAAAAGCTCAACAAGCTGGAAAGACTGGTGTAGATAAAATTGCAGTGCACTTGGTAAAAACAAGAATATCGAGAGACAGAGAGAAAGAGATATTATAAACGTTTCATAAAATCAATTTTTAACATAAATATAAGAAAAATACGAAGTCCGAAAAAACATATTTTTGTTATTTTGTGCGCCGTAACGCGGAGGCACAGTCCGAAAAATAAACTTTAAATTAGAATTTAAAAACCCGACGCGCGCGCGCGCGCGCGCGATCAGGCAGGAGAAGGAAAAAGTTTAATTAAATTTTAATTAAATTTGATTCACTCACGCATTTAGTAAAGCGGATCGAAATGTTTTTTTTTTTTTTTTTTTTTTCGAGATATGAAGAACTCTGCCATAAAATTCTGTTTGATAATGCGTACGGTGAAGAATATCGCTTTTCATGATGCTAAAGCAACACGTTTATACGTCGATCGTAATTTAATCAATCATAATGTTGCGAATCTTCATAATTCGCTAAAACCGTTTCGGATCGCTCGCTCGGAGAAATTCTTGCGCTCCGAGTTAAACTGGTAGATTGCCGAGAGAGTAAAACGCGGGAAGGGCAAGGTGCTTAAAGAAGAGTACCGGGGAATCACAGAACGCGCGAGCATTGCGTTTAGCAACGTTTCGCCCCGCGATCGGCAAACTTTGATACTGCGAGCGCGAGCGTAAGGGAACACCCAAAAACTTCGATAATGGAAGTAATTGAATTTCTCAGCCGGAGGTAACGGCACGTACCTAACGAAATTTAATGACGATCGAATTTAATTGGATGAGGAAATTTAACGGACGGATGGTCGGGCGGCGGTCACGTAAAAAAGTCTTCGTACGTGAATCACTGTGGGAGGATACCGGCGATTCTTGGGCCCCCGACCGAGGGTGAAAGAAGAGCAAGAAGGTATGTGAGTATGTACGTGTGTTTGAGAGAGAGAGAGAGAGAGAGAAAGGGAGAGAGCCGAAACCCGCGAGAGACTTTGAGAACCCCGTGACGGAGTACTCGTCGATTCCAGAGAAATGGATCCGGCGATTACTCCGGATTCACGAGACGAAGTCGTAAATCGAGCCGGACGCTCGCTGCGAGCGAAATGAGTTTTGGAATAAGATCGAATCCCCAATCGACTTTCGCCCGATCGCGCGCTTGCGCGGGCGCGCGGTCAGAACGATCTTCGTAAATCAAAGTGACCGTTATGCAGGAATGAAATTACCGTAGTTCCGGAATCGCCGTTTCACGTACTACGAATTTTGGTGCAATTTCGGAGCGGAGCTGCTCGCGATATGAGCGATTAATCGCTCGACGATCGACGACGTCAACTTGAATGAAGAAAGTGGCGGGCGACAACCGACACGCTTCGCGAACGGGGGGAAAAAAGTTTGCGAGTGCGCGAGATGATCGGTACAATGTACCGGTGACGGTCTCTCTCTCTCTCTCTCTTTCTCTGTGGAAGAAGAGAGATGCTAACTCGCCTGTGTGAAACGGATTTCGAAACCTTATACTTTTCTCGAAGGCAAAGTTTCCCGCGGTGCTTTAGTAAATCGCGTTGTTATGGACTTAAGAAACGATTATATGAAGAAAACTAAGAGAAAGAGTAACATTTTGTTCAATACAAAAAGTATTAATAGATTATTCATTTGTAGTGTCAGTAAGAGAGAGAGAGAGAGAGAGAGAGATATCACAAAATTGTCATTTTTTAAGAAAAAGAGACCGAAGATGTGTCGTCACCTCTTCCGCTCGCATGCGCACTCGCGCAAGAAACGTATTTTAATTTTCAATCCAGAAGAAGTTGCATCGGCTCCAAAATTTCAGAATTTGGAATCGCTTCAATTTTTTTTTTTTTTTTTTTTTTTTTTTTTTTTTTTTTTTTTTTNTTTCGTAATTGCGTAATTTTATACATTTGATTGGTTTCGAAAGAAGACCCGAGTCGAAATTTAGCGTCTACATTGAACCTCAATTTTTGAAAAAAGGAAATTTCGGACGTACAGCAGCGTCAAAGTAGCATCTACTTTTTTTCTTACTCCTACTTTGAGCCTATCGGAGCCTATTTTGAGCCTATCAGAGCCTGCAATGTGCAGTCTGATCTGAGAATTGAACCCTACTTTAAAATTTTAGCAGAAAAAAAAAGAAATTTCGGACGTACAGCAGCGTCAAAGTAGGATCTACCTTCTCTCTTACTCCTACATAAAAAAAAAAAAGGAATTGAGGTTCAATAAAAAATAACTCACACGCCTACTCACGCGACCGAAAGGAGAAGAGAGAGAGAGAGAGCGCGTATCTCATTATTTCAGAAGACATTTAACTTTCTGAGACAGAGAGCACCTCCACATTGTCTAATTTACCGACTTACGATTTTCCTAGACATTGCGCAACGGCGAAGTATTTCGCGAGACGTCGTCTTGTTACATACCGAGAGCACTGTGAAAATACACATATACCGGGGGAGTGAGATGTATAATACTCCTCTCTCTCTCTCTCTTGCAATTTTCTTCTTCGATATCAGAATTACAATTCCGCGGAGTGCGGAAATTTGTTTTCTCCACGCAGAGACTATATAACGCAATACGCGTTTGTCATATTTTATAAGATACGAGGAGTCAACGCGCTAATCTAGATCACGAGTTTAAGAAAATTCACAGGAGAGAGAGCGGGTGTTGGTGTGTTGATAAAACTCTTGGGCGCCGCCGTCGCTCGTGACGTGATTTTTCATCGGCGCCGGTTGCCAAAAACTCGTAGCGCAGATTGAACAACGTTTTTCGGCAACTGCGGAAAACGAGTCCGTTTCACTTCCCCCGGGGGACAGGATCATATTACCTTCTCTCTCTCTCTCTTTCTCTCTCTCTCTGTCTGTCTCTCGCCTTGCGAATCCGCGGGCGTTGTCGAATTCTGGCACGGGGCGCGAAGTTATCTTCCCGCACCCCCGAGCGCGCTGGCGCCGCTGCATAATTGCAGCGAATTAAATTTGTCTCTCGTGGTTCGCGCGGAAATCACTTCCGTGCCCGCTCGCACCCTCTCGCGTCATTATTTTCGTCGCGACGACTTACACGCAGTTTATGTACCTGTCCCCACACCGTGTGTTCGTTAACGAAGTTCCCGGGCGCGGCGGCCGGGGTACTCGTCCCGCTTTTTGTTAACGACTTCGCGAGTACGACGGCCGAGTCGTTTTCAAGGCGAGAACTTTTTGCCCGACCGTCTATTATCTTGAACAAACGCCGAGAAGCCGAATTTTCGACCGGACGTGACGCGAATGTGACTTTTTCGCCGTGGTTGCGCGCCACACACACACACACACACACACATTCGTCGCTTCACGTTACGTTTCTCTGCGCGCGCGCGCGAGTTTTGTCGCGTGTGACAAACGAATCACGTAACATAGCGGAATATTAAGCTCTCTGTCTCGGTAGACGCGAAAACGTCGAGATACAAGAGCGGATTGCGCACGGATATGTGTTTTACATTAAAATAATAAATATATTAAAATAATAAAAACATATTAGAGTTAATTATGAAATACAATAATATTGTTGTTTGTTTGAATGGGTTCTTATAACGATATTTCAAAATTTTCCGATTGTAGTTGGGCAAGTGTGAACCATTTGCAACCATTTTGGTGTTTTGCAACAAATAAATCTGCTAATTTTAATTATGAAACTTTTACGATACAGAGAAATGCTATACAAGTGTTGGCGTGCAAATAATTTTTCGTCACAAATAAATTGGAAACCTCTACGAAATCTCTCTGAGACACCAGTTCGCGCTATTGAAACTAATTCTGTTTGCGGATTTCGTGGATTTTTTTTTTTTTTGTTTTTTTTTTCACGAGCGATCAGATTTATACACAAACTTGCGCGATATATGCCTATATCTAGTAGTAACAAGCTGAATCATTCAAAAACTACGCGGCTGAATCGCGTAGCTGCGAGAAGTGGTGCTCGTTGGAATAAAAGTAATCTCCCAACCCACTGGGGTCTGTGTTTCCAAAATGTGGAAAACATTTCCACAACGAGCGGGTTTCCATATCGTCAAATCTCCCGCGTTTCATCGCCGCCGCGACAGCGACGGCCCGGGCGAGGCCCGGGTTTAGTTTTTCGAAAATCTGCGCGCGGCGCGTTGAAAAATGAATTAGTTTGTTCTTTGTGTAGCGTGTAACTTTCAATGCGCGGGAACAACGGCAAAGATAGACACGTAACAAAAATCAATTTCGAAGGGAAATTTTCCCTAACCGGGAGAGAAAGAGAGAGAGAGAGAGAGTGAGCGCGCGCGCGCGGTAGCGTCGGTGCGGCGCGACGGGCGTCCGGCCAAGTGCGATGGAAAAATAATGACACTGAAATTTTTAAAAACCATCGGCGATGCCGGCAATGTTGACGGGCACCGCGCCGACTAGCAATTTTGTTTCCGAGCAGCGTGTCCAGCGTGTGCTTTTTCTGGTTCTTTTTTTTGTTTTTTTTTTTTTTTTTTTTAATGTTTTTGCGACGAGTCGGTGACCGCGCGCGGGCCGCGGTCGAGTCGGCGACGTGTTCCGGGAAGGGGTGGATGCCTAACAAGGGATAACTTCGTTAAGGACCGCGGGCCAAGCTTGTGTGTTTTACAAGTTACAAATTAAGCTGATTAGTAGCAAGTCGAAGCTTTAACTACCGCGAGCGAGCGAGCGAGCTTGCTGTCTGCCGGTCAAATCTCCGTCGTCGTCGTCGTCGTCGTCGTCGTATGCGACAGCGCAAACGTTGAATCGTGCCCTCGTTTGTTGACACTTTGTATGTTCGAACGGGGGGGAAGGGGGAGCGCGATTTGATAGCGTTTCGTGAGAAACTGCAACGGAATGAATTATTATCCACTCGTCCGTCGCGACAATTGCGCGCGAACATCTGTCTCGTTATCCTTGCGAAAGTTTCACTCAGATATGTACAAGAAGAGTAGAGAAAAAAGTTTCGCGAAACTCTTGTATTTACACGCTTCTGTTTTTTTTTTTTTTTTTTTCGTACGGCGCGACGTACGACGAGATTGTCTTAATTTTTTGAAAGCTGAAAAATGCAAGCGCTAACGAACGCGACTTTCGCATAATGGGCGGAAAAAGTTTGTTTAAAACGGGGAAGGCATTCGTCGCGCGATATAAGCCCCGCTGCAGTTTCTTCGCACACGCTCTCTCTCTCTCTCTCTCTCTCTTTCTCTATCTATCTATCTATCTCTCCCTCCGCGCTACGAGATAACGTTCTTCTGAAAAATGGAAACGGAGAAAATAACAAGCGCGCGACCGTCATCGATCTCGCGCGAGAGATCGTTTCTTCCTCTCTCTTTCTCTCTCTCTCTCTCTCTCAATTTCTCTTTCTCTCGCGCGCGGCTTCTCTTCAGTACATAATTACGTCGCGCACAGTTGTACACTTTGCGCGTATCTCGCAAAATACTGCAGTTGACGCGCCGCGCGCCGCGTCCTCCTGTCTCTCGCGGAAAACCCTCGTGAATAAAATATAACGCGCACCGGCTACTATCGATGGAAAAACGTAGTCCGCTATATTACTATTTTACATACGTTACGAGATGAGAACTTTATTGAATTTGCCGCCAGAATTTAAATATAAACTAACTTTAAACGACATTACGTATGCATGAGCGGCGCGTAATAATAAATGTCGCGCGTATGCAGTTTGATCTCTCCTCTCTCTCTCTCTTTCTCTCTCTCTCAGTCGGGCTTTCGTCTTGCTAGGGAGGTAATTGCAGTCCGACCCGCGTGTGTTCTCAAATGTTCCCAATCCGGTCGAGTTATGTGTGTACGGGGGCTCGTGTATTGAGTCTGATTCATGAACCTCGTTAATTTAAAAGGAGTATTTCTAGAGAAGAGCTCTCTCACGGCAACAAATGCGCGATCTCGACATATGCAATTGCAAGCTCCTTGGCGGGGGCGGGGGAAGGAAGGGAGGGAGGGAACTCTCTCGCGACACAAAAGGCATAAATAACATTATGAAATTTTATGATTTTACACGCTACAGGGTCTTACCGTAAGCTGTTTAGTAAGAACGATAAATATTGTGCGACGACGTAAAATGCAATTTTCGTATCTCTAAAGTAACTTCGCTATTATCCTATTACTAACTTTACTGTTACGCTATTAAGTATGAAACTCTATGGTTCATGCATAATTTATGTGCATGCTTCATTGACTTTTTAATTCTTTCGAAAATCAGGTTTTAAACTTTGCGGTGGGCTTCGGAAGCCCACTCGTTCGCGATATTTAATAAATATCACCGCGGAGGTATAACGCATGCGGTTTAATTTTTTCAAAGCGTTGGAATTCTTGAAAAAAAAAAAAAAAAAAACTTCGCGCGACGGTTCTTCGTTCTCGATCTCTGGCTCTTCTTTCTTTTACTTTTACTTACTTGTATCTTGTTCAATCCCATAATTTTCTTGCGGACGACATCATTGATTACGTTTTGAAAAACACGCGTTTGCTCTTCGTGAAAACTCTCTCGGCTATCGCGTCTGATTCGTGAGAAGAGGCATTAATTTAAGAGACGCACGAAAACCTCAAGTCAAGTTTCAAAGAAAGAGGATGCGCGCGACAGGAGGATGCGCGCACACTCGAGCTCTTAACAAGCTCGTTTGGTTTCCGCAGGAATTATCGCGAGCTGAACAAGGAAAAAACAAGAGAAGAGAAACACGCGAGTGCGGAAGAACGAGCTCTCGCAACCATCACCGCGCGTGTACGTCGCGATTAGTAGGCTCGGGGAACGATCGTCGTGTCGTGTTCCGCGACAAGAAAATGTAGGGAAGAGCGGGAAGGAAAAGAGGGGAAGAGAAGAGGAAAGAGGGGAGGGAAAGATGAGGGGGAAGAGGCGTAAAGTCGGTCTAGTAGACAGGAAATTACACGTCCTGCCGAGCCATAAGTTTTCGGTGGGTGCTGCGGCCTGGCGCGTTCCTCGCCCCAGGTCGACGTTGCCGTAACGTCGGCTACGCCACGTTTAGGCTCGCAGAGCGACCTTTCGTCGCGACAAGCGTTCGTTATTAATTACGCCTCGCGTCCTCGATGCACGATTAATTGCTGGAATTACTGGAATTAATGCGCGCATCCGTCGGCAAACGCGTGGAATGGTTGTTTTGTGGAACAACGCGCGCACGAGTGCGCGCGTGCGTAGAGAGAGAGAGAGAGAGAGAGAAAGCCTCGACAAGCGGTTATTAATTTTGACAACGGCAAAATTTCATTATGCGGAACAATTAGCGAGAGAAACGAATTTTTCCAATACACGAAATCGCGCCGAGCGGACGACAAAAAAAAAAAAGAAGGGGGGAGGAAGGGGAAGCAATTTTGGAAGCAATCGGAATTAAGATTAATGAGAGGAAAAAAAATGTGATATCTCTGTCGGATATTTATATCTTTCAAAAGTATGATTAATATAGGAGCAAAATGGCGCGAGCGTGTTGTCAGAAAGGTGGATTTATTTCACCGTATCATCATTCACGCTGGCTCTGCGCTGCCGTGTAACGTACACACGGCTTTAATTTAGGTACAAAAGCTTCTAAAAGATTGATCATATTTTAAAAATATTTCGTTGATAAATCAAACATTAAGCGTCTCGGACCGGAAAAAAAAAAAAAAAAAAAATGCGAACAACGCGAAATATTGAATATTAAATAATGTAAAAATTCTCCCTGTTCGAGCGCGCGGGGATGTTAATTGTAGTTTCGAGAAAGAGAGAGAGAGAGAGAGAGAGAGAGAGAACGTCCGAATTGCGCGCAACTGGATATTAATGCAGTCGGTCGCGCCAGAAGAAGCGACTAACTGCACTCGCAATCAGTGACATCGAGACGTCGAGGGAAGTTGCTCGGGAGAGGACTCGGAAGTGTTCGCCGTTGACACTCGTCGAGATTAATTATTCCGCGAAACAAAGACTCACACCCTTCTCGCGTCATTGCCGCACGCCGTCCCAACTTGCAGACAGGGGCTGCAGGTGCGGCGTGCAATAACCTCGGCGTTTGATAACTATTCCCAGCGTCGCGGGGTTCACCACAAATACGTAAACTTTCAAGCACTTTGCCGATCGGGCTCCTGGAAATACTGTTAACATCGCTTCGCGACAATTTGTTTTTCCCTTCTCGTGTCTCTCAGTTGGCCGTCGTTGAAACGCGGCGGACGAGCGGGAGGGATTTGCAATTCGCATGGATTATTAATTCGCGACGGAGAAAACTTGGATGTGTGTCAAGTAGACATACGCGCGTTTCGACGGCCAACCGAGACACGAGAAGAGAAAAACAAATATTGTCGCGAAGCTGTTAACACACCGAAAAAATTATATTCTCGTAAGTAGAAGATTTTATACTTAAAAAATCTTCTTCAAGATTTTAGATGATATTCTTTTGAAATTAAGAATATATTCTTAATTTAAGAATATAGTCTTTTTCGATAGCGAGATATGTATGTTTTTCCATAGAGGCTTTTTATATTCTAATCAGTATATATTCTTATCAATATTACTATTTAGAGAATTTTTTTCTTAAAATAAAAAACTCTTCTTGGCGCTTATTTTAGTATAAAATATACCTAAAGTAAGTGGGATATCTTCAAAACAAGAATACAATTTTTTCGGTGTACGTGTGTGTTAGAAGATATTCTTCTGAAATTAAGAATATATTCTTTATTTATATATATATATATATAAGAATATATTCTTAATTAAAGAATATAGTCTTTTTCGATAGCGAGATATGTATGTTTTTCCATAGAGGCTTTTTATATTCTAATCAGTATATATTCTTATCAATATTACTATTTAGAGGATTTTTCTCTTAAAATAAGAAACTCTTCTTGGCGCCTATTTTAGTATAAAATATACTTAAAGTAAGTGGGATATCTCCTCAAAACAAGAATACAATTTTTTTCGGTGCAGTATTCCAGGACCCGATGTATTGGCGACGAGGAGATTTCTCTGATTCTGTATTCGATATTTCTTAATTATCACTCGATCTCTCTAGTTTTTTTTTTTTTTTTTTGGTTTTTTTAGTAGGCTTGTGCAACTTTGATAATTCAACGCTCAAGTGCTTCGATAAATGTTGCAACGTGACATGTGCGCCACAATGTTCTGCCAAAAAGTGATACCCGAAGTTTACCTAGTGGACTTTAACAGCCTCATCTATAAAATATGAGTTGTAGATATTTTTTTTTTTTTTTTTATAGTTGCATGAAGAGAGTGATGTCCTCGAACAGTTTTTTTTAAAACATTGATTTCGAACTGCGTAGATAACGCGTTTGCAAATCTAACGATCTTGTTAACAATCCTTGCCTTTTAAAATTACAGGACGAGAGATGCAATATTACTTTTTCTCTCTGTCGCGCGAGATAAATGAATGTGTGATGCAAATAAATTTAAATGTAATATACCAAGTATACGTGTGTGTGTGTGTGTGAGGCGGATACAAATGAAAATGTGAAAAAGTGAAACAAAAGATTAAGCGTGACAAAACGCTTTTCCCAAAATGCTCTCGTCTTACGATTACGAGAGTGAGAAATGCTTCTTACCCAAGATGTTCGGCACTTCGGCGCTTGTATTATCGTTCGCACTTTCCACATCGCGTCGATCAACGCCAGACATAACGTTGGAGAGAGTAATGGCGAAAGTTCACAATTAAACTAAGTCTAAGATCGGCTTAAGGCCCCCGAATCGCGGGGATACGAGTCAAAGACCGCTTAATTAAACTGTCGAAGTTGAGCGTGCTAATTGCAACCGATTCCGCGAGAGGGTAAAAGAAAGAAAGAAAAAAAACAAAAAAATAAAGAGAAGAAATACCGACGCGATTGAAGTTAATAATCGAAATGCGACGTGATCGATTAATATGTTGTGTGCAAAAAGAATCGATGATTGATACGAGACTTGCCGCACACATTTATCGTTAATCAAATAATAATCATCGTTTCTCGAACATTTTAAGTAATATCCCACCATCATAGATCGTCATTATTCCCGCAACGTTAATCTCAGCTACGCGCTATTGTTATGACAGTGAACATTGCTTCCCGAACGTTGGCCCAAATTTCAAATTCATTGATTTTCTATAACAAGGCACAACGTCAAAAGCAGAAATTAGGCTGTCGATTCTGTGATGATTGAAGTTAATTCACACGCGGGCGCATCGTTTATTAATTATCGCACATTTAATTAAGAAACATTGTTTTTGTGTTTATTTTACTTCGAAGGTAGCGGACGTTTTTCAAGAAGAAAATGCACGCGCGCGAGAATTTGTAAATAATTTCACACACACACACATACACACATCTCTCGATTTTTCGCAAAAAATAATTTTTATACATCAAGTAACGAGCTTTGCGAAGAAACGCGAGCGAAGAACCAAAAAAAAAAAAAAGGAAAAAAAATCCAACGGTGTCGGAAACCGATCCGTGTGTAGCAAATTTATCGCTATTATCAGAACGACATGGCATCGTGACACGATTGTGTTCCGTCCGTCATACGCGACAGAGCATAAAGTGCGTGCGAAGATCGCTCGCATTTGCCAGCTGCCGCCTGTATAATAGACCGTCATTATCATCAGCCAGCCATCGGAAAGCGATAAATCACCCGGGCTCGCGCGCGCGGGCTCAAACCACCGCGCCTCGATAATTTTTATGAGTGTCGAATGCCCGCGCGAGATATAACGAGACGTGAGTAGTACAGCCGATCGAAGCTAAAATGTCAATAGCAGAGATAGACCGTCTCACCTTCCTCGCGTGCAAAACCGCAGAAACATAATTGAATATCGGGAACCGTCGTTCTCTTTCGAGCCTTCGGTTATTAGCGCTAATAATTTTACAGCCCCCGCGGCTGATTTAGTGCCATTTCGCGTTTTCTCCCTCTTTCACCCGCTCACCCCTCCCTCCGCACAACCCGTGGCATCTTTCTCCGTTCAACTCCGCTTTTGCCACTCGGCCCAACTCGTTTCCGCCGTCCGGCTATCGTTTTCGCTATATATAATTCTCCCATTCTCTCTCTTCCCTTCTTTTCCTTCTTTTCCTGTCTATCAACCTGTCATCTCCAAAGTCTACATATACACGAATCATATTGTGCCGTTTTATTATCTTGTAAATTTTGCAACTGTAAATAAAGTATATACGAAATAATATTATATATGGAAAATGTGTTATTAACTATTTTTTTTTCCCCCTCGCGCGGACGACATTCCCCTACTTGAACGAAATATATTTCGGTTTTTGATGTGAATCTTTTGCTCGGTTTTTAATATCAAAACTACTCTGTTATCTCTCGAAAAATATTTTATTTGCAAAGAGAAATACTCACTTTTCGGAAGCTCGCGTGGAAGATTTTTTTTTTTTTTTTTTTTTAACAGGAGTACAACACACGGCTCGCGATTCCGAGAACTTAAATTCATGAAGTTTTTTCAACTATATATAGGTCAGTTTGTAGTTCACAAATTGTAATAGCCGTGTAGCTGGTGTGTATTAAAATAATTTGTCCAATTGCCACACAGTCACATCTCGGAAATAAACGAAATATCAACGGAATAAAGAGACACACATTTTCCGAAAAGTGGGGAAACTCTCGAAAATACAAGAGAGAGAGAAAAAGAGAGAGAGAGAGAGAGAGAGAGAGAGAGAGAGAGAGAGAGAGAGAGAGAGACGTTCTTAATCGCGTTTTGTAATGGCGCCGTAAATTGCTAATCGCGCTGAATTTTCGCTTAAATTAGCGTGCTAATTCACGGAGATCCCTCGAGTTGTACGGGTTGCATGAAATTCAACGCATGCTGAATGTGTTGCAATTAGGGTGCAATTATGAATAACTTAATAGTTGAACCGCGCAATGTGCCCCGCGGACGTTACTACGCGGCCCAGCGTCCGCAGCGCCGCAAATTTGGAATTTTATTCCGACCGTGGAATTTCATTCGTCAAGCAAGGTCCGTACAGCGAATCGCAATTATTCCCAACCTTATGTTCCGATGTTCGCCCGGGCTCTCATGGACGTTCATGCGATACGCATACCAACCGCCGTATGGTAGCTGCCGACCGCACCATCACCACCACCACCACCACCAGAATTTCCATTTTTGCAAATTATTCTGCCACTTTCTCTCATCTGCCATTGTGTTTCAGATGTGCCACGTTGTAGTGTGTCCCAAGAACATAATGAATTATTTCACTCGGACGTATCGTGCGCGCGCGCCTCTTCTCTCCTTCTCTTCCCGGTTTTTCTCTCTCGCGCGGCAGGTGTAGATTTATACAGCGCGCGCGGCACGACCAATTAATATTTCAGTCTGAACTTTTTTCGCGTGCAAGTCGCGCTGAAGAGAGGCGAGAACGACGATGCGAGGAGAAACGAGTTTGCGCGCACGAACGCTACACGCGGGGGAGGGAAGGTGTCCTGTAAAAGAAACAAGCGGCACAAAGGGATTAAAAAAAAAAAAACATGCGATGTTTCTTTCTAGGGAAAGAATTGTTGGTGAGAAAGAAAATTTATACCGCTACGCTTTCGGCATATTTCATACTTTTCTCTATTACGTAATTTATCGATCGAATTTTGAGATACTTCGAATGCAAATGAGATTCTCCGCCGCACGAGCAGAATTTCAAGTTTGCTTCCGCTATCGTACCATACTTTTGAATATCAGAATTTAAATGACTCCTTTTCGCAGGTTACATCGTCTTTACGAAAATACTTTGAGACTGTTGAGGATTTTGAAGTCGCTTGAGAAAGAGTGAGAGAGAGTGAGAGAGAGAAATATATATATATATACACACTTCATAGAAATGAACTGTTTCCGTTGGGATTATTCCCGCATGAATGAATTTCATCTTTCTTTTACGACGTTAAGATACTCCCAGTGTTATCCCACGGAAAAGTTTATTAATTATTCAGGACACGGCAAATCGACTATTAAATCGACTTAATTTCTCGCTAAATGTGATAATCGCGAGGTAATCCCGCGACATTTGATATTTATTTAGTCATTTTGTCTTCAGAAAAATTCATCGTACGTCATCTCTCTTTCTTTTTTTTTCTCTCTCTCTCTCTCTCTCTCTTTCTCTCTCTCGAAGCAACGATAAAAACATTTATAACCATCTCGTTGTGACAAATTTATTGGAAATAATGCTTTTCTTTTTTTTTTTTTTTTTTTTCGAAGAATTTGTTTCATTCATTTTTCCGTTCGTTCCTTGTAATTAATGCAATTTGCAGTCGCTTTAATTTTTGCAAAGAAGAATCTGCCCGGTCACTTTTAAATGTTTGCGAGCGGTTAAGATAATTTCTTGTTTTTTTTTTTTTTTTTT
>NW_018020710.1:241652-244181 GCF_002006095.1 Pseudomyrmex gracilis
AAAAAAAAAAAAAAACAAAAAAACAAAAAAAAATATTCGCAGCATGCGCGAATTTTTATTCGCGCCTGTCAATAGAAAAGAATATTCTTTCGACGTGTGTCTGGTCTCGGCATCGCGAAACAATTTATTCCGATAATGCAAAACGCCGCTCTCTCTCTCTCATAAATATTTGTGACCGATTACGCTATTACTAAATCAATAAAAAATAAAAAAAAATAAAAAAAAAAACATTATTACATATATATCTCTTTTCTTCGTCGTCGCGAGATCCGAAGCCGTCGTCGCATTGCTTTTACATGAATGTGAACGAAGGTGAAAAAGCTGCGACCGACGTCCATTGAGCGGGGGAAGATAATTGCCACGCCTAAAAACCCAGTAATGAAAGCAACCCGCAAACAATCCTCCCTCTCTCGGAGAACGATAAAATTCATTATCATCCCGGTAGTTATCGTCGCGTTAAGTGCATCCGCATCATTATCCGGCACGCCGCGTCTCGTTCCGAGGAGGAGGAGGAGGAGGAGGAGGTACCGACACCGAGTTCGGAGATCGGGCGCATTAAAGAAGGAAGGGTGCGGTGGGGTAAAAGGGGAGAGACGCGCGCTTCTTGGAAGAGAGAAGGTGGCAGAGGGTGCCAGAAGGACGGCGAGAAGGTACGAAGTCGCGGTAAGCGAGCGGGGTTGGGGGAGGGGGAGGGGGAGGGGAGGGGGCGCCAAATAGAGTCGTCTGACGACGAGGCTGCATCGGGGTCGTGGAATTATTAATTTTAATTACACAACTCGGAGCGGCCTGGCTGCGTTCGCCGTGTCGAGTAGACCTGCCTTACGTAATAAACTTACAGCAACACCATCGCTAGCAACCACTACCGTCACCACCACCACTACCACCATCACCACCACCACTACTGCCACCCGTTGCCGCTGCCGTCATCCCCGCCGCCTCCTCCCCCGCGCGCCCCGACAACCATTCGCCACTCTCCGTCACTACCACCATCGGCAACCTCCGCCACCGCCGCCGCCGCCGCCACCACCGCCGCCACCACCGCCATCATCCATCCGCAGCATTACGTGGGTATTGATTAAACGCAACACGTCGTCCCTTCCCCGCTTCGACCGTCCCTTTCGACCGTGGGAGGTGGTTTCGGCCCGGGGTCGGCCGGCAATTAATATTATTTATCGACGTCTTAATCGGCCAGCCGCATCTAACCGCCACCTCAAATCCCCCATCCTTCCTCCCCCCTCCCCCCCCCCATCCCTATGGATCTTGTGCTCGGCCAGGTCGAAAAGCCAAGCGGCTTCTGAGAAAACGGACGCTAAGACCGAAACGTTTCAAACCGATTTCGTTTAGCGGCTCTTCGAGGGAGGATTACGCTTTCGAGCTCTTCACGTTTTTCTATGCCGTGTCTATCGGTGAGCGATCTCTTATCTCGTTTCTTTTTTTAAAAGGAAAACGTCTGTAAGTAACGGACGGACTGCGTAGTGAACAGCTGCGTGTGTGTGTGTGTGTGTGTGTGTGTAAAAAAAAAAACCAGAAAGCAAAATAACGAATCAAAAGAGTGCAAAAATTGATAATGAAGATGAAGCGAAGTGGATGTTGAAAAAAAAGTAGATAGAGGTAATGAATAGAGTAATGAGAAAAATTCTTTCTCTCTTCTTCTTCGAACGCGTGGAATAAAATATAAGAGAATGTATAATGAGAAAAACGTTATTCTTTTGATAATTTTATAAAATAAATGTAAAATTTGCTTTGTGAAAATATACACTCGAGATAGAGATAAAAAGGAAAAAGAAACAAAGTCGAAATAAATCGATAAGTCAAGATATATAGGTGCGCAAGTAAGGAGACTTATGACTATAACGACAGAAGAAAAGAAGACATTTTTTACCGCCCCTTTACCGGTTCGCATAAACGATCTTCGCTTACTCTCGCCGTCTTTCTTAGCTTCCCTCTCTCTCTCTCTCTCTCTCTGTCGTCGTTTTTTTTTTTTTTTTTTTAATATAACGAGCGTCTTGAGCATCCGGTCGCTTAATCACGTCGAGTATTCTTGAAGTGTCCTTGTAGATTCATTACACGACCGTCGTTCTTTTTTCTCGTCGTTTCTATAGACGTAAAATAATTTTTTTTCTTTTTTTTTTATCGCGAGCAATTCTGAAAATAAAAATGCATTCGTTCATTTTGAGGTCACACGAGGGAAAATTATCTGCGTCAGCAGTAGTGTTGTCAATAAAAAAAAGTACTCGTTTGAGTCCGTCGGCGCGCGAGTTTCCTAATGACATTGGCATTGCTTGTTTTGACGAGATCGCGGCTGCGGACCGACAGAACGAGGGTGCGAAGCAAAGAGAATGTCGCGATAAATGCTCATAAAGTCATTTATTGACGATAACACGGTGTGTACAGCACCGATAAACGACGGAGTCTGCTGTTCCGCTTTTTATGACTCACACGTACGGTTTCCTTGCCGATCGTCTTACATCGAAGAAAGAACGCGCGAGAAGCATCTCGCGTAATACAGTACATATTTTTTTTTTTTTT
>NW_018020710.1:248806-249973 GCF_002006095.1 Pseudomyrmex gracilis
TTTTTTTTTTTTTTCGAATTAACTGATATCTCAGACATCAAAGTTAATTATGGGATATGTATTGTATCTATAGAAAATCCGTACGATATACACAAGAATGTTTATTCGCGTAAAACAGAATCAAACCTTTCAAAAGTTGCGCGTCGACGTTTCTAGAAAAAATAAGTTTTTTTTAAACGCCTATATCTTCAAAACTACTGGAGATTTTTTCGATTTGTTTTTTTTTTTTATCGACGTTGTCAAAATCGTTCAAACTTTTGATTCGAAAAAAGAAATCGAACAAATATTGATTATTCGCGAAGATATTTGATCTCAAAGTTGCGCGGGCCTCACAGACCCAGTCTGCAATTCTCGCAGGTTTCTTTTATGTCTGCGGTCAAAGGGTTAAATGTGCGATATGATTGGTAAGTGTTGAATGAAACTTTAAAATCGTGCACACACACACACACACACACACATGTCAAGTTTCATATTAACGACCCAATATTTTAATTTCATCTCAAACAGAGATGAAACTTTTCTTTCTCTGTCTCTTTGTTTCTCTCCTTGAAAAAATATTGTATAAGAACCAAATATGTATTTATTATACACACAACAAATCTTTTTAAGAATCGTTCAGATTTTCATCGAGATTATCGGGTTTTAAACTATATATTGTTAGCTTACAATCAATGTTTTGTAACTTGCAAGTGACGCGAGGCTAAGTTCCGTCTCGCAACATCCTCCGCTACCAGACGGGGGGGGGGGGAGAAACAGGGAGAGGTTTACTCGTCGCGGCACATCGCGCTCGACATCCATTGACTAAAATCCATCCCAGAGTGCAATTGTCACTCCATTACGGCGCTAGTTGTCGTTGTCGCTGCTGACGGAAAAAGAAAGCGTTCGTTGGAGAGTGCTTTCGAGTTCGCGTCGCCGTGTCGTCGTCGAGGGAAACGAGTACTACTCGTTCCTGCTCAAGTACTCGTCTCGAGTGCATTCGCCGGCCGTGGAATCGCTGCTGTGTGACTCGCGAATGTGCGCGTAACGCACGTACGAATTTACGACGTCGAGCAAAATAACGAGCGGCCGTGGAGAAGAAATTCGAACCCCCCCTCGGGCGAACAAGTCTAAAGGTTTAATCGTATCCGCCCGTTTCGTGTGACCTGTGTGAATAAAAAAAAAAAAAAA